>NW_010102731.1:3063-61779 GCF_000699245.1 Pterocles gutturalis
AAAAAAAAAGAACTCTAGGCACTGGAAGACATTTGGAGCTTGCGGTAGGTATAGGTCTGCTGCTCATCAGATAGAAAACCAGAACTTGCTTGAGCCAGAAAGATGTTGTGGTATTCGCATTGAGTAATGGATTAAGGTCCCTTTCCCTTTTCCCCTGGTTTTGACTCTGCTTAGGGGAGGCCAGTTTGTGAATACTGCAGCTGGAAAGAACATCCTGGAATAAAGTGTTGTATGGAGAATAAACAGCAGATGACCTGGAAGACTCTAGGGTGGGGGAGCATTTTGTAAGGCATGTTTAGTGATCTTTTTGGTTTGTGGTGGTTTTTTTTTTTCTTTGCCTGCTTGTGTAGCATGCCTGCAAGTTTTTATCTCCGTGAACTATGCAGCACTTGTCTTTGTAGTTTAGACTGAGGCTGCTAACCCAGTCTGCTTCTGACCCAGTTCTGCCGTCACACTAAAATCCCGTTTCTCCTTTTGTGCACTGCATGTCAGTCGTCCAGGTACAGTTTTGCAAGCTGACAGTGCCATTCTCCAAGTTTTGTTGTGTGACTTAATGGTATGCTGGCTCATGTAATCACCATATTGTATGAAAGTTAAGATCTGGCAAGATGCAGCCCTTGGCTTCGGGTAGGCAATGCTCAGTATGCAGTATGTAAACACAACACCCATTTATTTGAAGCAAGGCAGGAAAAATCTCCCTACGCAATTCCATTTGAGTGGTGTGGGAGCTGACAGATGAAAACGAAAGCGTTTGTTCTCGCCCTGGTCTTTGCTATGCCAAACCTGAGGTTAGTCAGTCTTTTAAACACACTGCAAATCCACTTGTTTTTTGTTTTTGTTTTTCCCTGTGCACTTGTGGAAAAAGGAGATGGACCAATGTAAGGTGAGTGGAGAGTGGTAGCGCTCCTCTTTATTTTTGTTGATTGGCCCATGTTTGTGTTGCATACTGACTCATGTAAACCTTCAAAACCAACGTTCGTAAATATTACCGATGCTGAAATAATTGACTGTGGAAAGCACGTAAAATATAGATTTCTTTGCTGGATGGTTTTAGCTATTGACAAGTATAAATAGTACCTGACATTTATTAGTATGAGAATGAAAATCGAAAATACGTTACAGTTACAAATAGAGAAAACAAAAATAGTGTTAAGCATTTTATTTAATTAAAGCTGGTAGCATGCATAATATTTGAGGTCGGTGTAAGTATATACGCTAATGAAGACATTATTTCTACTGTATATCTAAATAAAAGCCAGTTTAGAATTTCAGATTAATGAACACCTTGGATGACAATAACACAGGAGATAAATCATCTTCTAATTTCCCATTGTTATCTAATAACCACTGGGTAAATGTTTGGTTGTTCTTACTGTTTAGTGTTTAAATTATACAAGGCAGATAGATGTGATAACCATTTTCAATCTGGTTAGGAATTTTCTGCTTTGTACATTTTTGTGTTATTGTTGCTGTGTTGAGCAGGCTTAAGTTTGGGTACAAGGCTAAAAATAGCATCAGGTCTGAGATGTCACTGCAGATACTGCCTGAAGGAGGCCCTTGGATACTCACTGCTTTGCAGCCATGCTTTGGAGCACGCAGTTTTTTTCATAGTGGCTAAATCCTGAGCCTCCACCTATTCTATCACCACTTGAGGCAATACTAGACGTGAGACCAGGTGGTGCAGGTCCCCCTGTGCAGGGCCAACAGTGCTCATTGACAGTGGCCGGGGCTTCTGGAAGGCTCTCTCAAGTAGGTCTGCTTTAGACCCACCTTTCAGATACCTGCTAGCCCCAAACCTTCACTGCTCTTAAAGAGCACTTGTAAGCATTCACAGACTGCAGCATTTGGTTATTTTTCTTTTTCTTTGCTTTTCCTGCAAAACCTACTGGATGAAGAAGATCAGTTTCAGGAGTGACCCTCAGGCCATATATAGCCCTAGCCTCAAAAGCTACCTCTTCTCTCATCTGTGATTTGGTGTCTGTTTGAAACAGCTATTTGCATGGTATGTCTTAATGTTCCAGTGAAGAGTATTTAGAACTCAGGCTGGGTATCTTGGTACTCCTCCACCTTCACTGGCTTCTCAGTGATTTTGGTCAGCAGAGCTTGGGAGTCAGAGGGGTGTGTGCCCTGGGGCCTGGGCAGAGGTGGGTGGCACACCAGAACAGTTCTGCAAAACCTGCAGGATTAGGCTGGGCTGTCACAAGAGGATGAGTGTACGGTCTACAGAGATTACCTCTGGGTTTGCAAACAACCTTGATTCAATCCAGACAAGAAAAGGAGCTAATTTAGAAGAATTTACCTGGACATACTCAATGGAGTGAGAGAGACATAGGTTCACATCTTTTGTTGGGTAGGAACTTAGGTCTCCGGGAAGGGTCTAACCATCCAGTCTGTCTTGTTGAAGTTGTTCTACTTTGTATAAATAATTATGCATTGTGCCAGAGGGAAGAACAGAAAAACACACACACACAAAAAAAAAAATCAAGTCCAGACTCTGAGTCTGAAATGTAACTTCAGTGTTGCTCCAAATCTGAACTGGGTCTGCACAGGTTAAGATTTTAACTCCCCTGAGTTAAGTAATACATTAAAATCAAATTAACTGAGCTGCTAGATTTACTTGTTCAATCTTGAGGGTGGCTGACACATGAACTACAAATGTAGGGGGGACTGTATTTCAGGCCACAAGTCCAATTTCACAGGTAGTGAATCATGCCAACCTCTGAACCTCCATTCAGAAAGATTTAGACCTCTGCAAATCAAAGTCTGAAAACATCAGTCTGTCTGTTTGTGTGTCTTGGTGTTTCTAAGCGTGGCCATTCCATGTGACTGACCTGGCTTCAACACAATCACATTAACTGTCTCAGTGACAATAAACCCTCATCCTCATTCAGCTGGTCTCCTGTATTTCTTTTGTTTTGGTGCCATCAGCCCTGACAGTTAAGGCCAAGGATAAGTGTAGTCCAGTTTGCTCCACCATCTCTTCTTTAGAAGTATCTTAAGAAGTTTTTAGAAGCACCCTAAATATAGATTTAGGAATACATTAAATATATGCAGTCTATTTATTGTATGATAGGACCTACGTTCTGTGTTTGCTTTGGCTGGAAGCTCTCTACTTGATGTAGGCAAGATCACTTGTACTGCTAGTTTTCCAGTGTCTTCTCTCCTACATGAAGAACACTATTTTTTTTTTTTCCTTGCAACTAATGAAATCTAGGAGGGAATCTAAGTGCTTCACCCTGTTAAACCAGTGTCCACATACATACAAAAGAATACACGCTGTGCAGAAAACAGCTGTACATATCCAGTATTCCTTATCTGGCTGACAGCCTATGTTTGTGTATGAACTTGCATGCAGTGAAGGTCCTAAGCATGGTCTGCAAGCCTTCTACCCAAGAGATTTGAAAATTTGTATATACTGTGGGCGCAGCTGAGCACTGGGAATGTCCAGTTTCAGCCTAGAAAAACACATGTGCAGAAATACATGCCAACGGTGTATATTTCCTTTGCAGCAGAGACATAATCTGTGTGTGAATCCTCACCATGCTTTATCATGAAAGAAGGCAGAGGATAGCACAACAGAACCTCCTTGGAATAAAGGCTTATCTGAGTCCTGTGCAGGATAATCTTAAAATGTTCTTGTCAAATGGATCTATAGCTTTTTCTTTGTGTATTTTTGTTCTCTCCCGTGAAACTCAGAATTCAGTGACAGGAAAGTTAATTCCTCATTTTTTGAGGAAGAACTTAATAACGCTCAATTATTTTTGAAAGAAGTTTTATGATATGTGACAGGTACATACATTTTATATCAATTTGGAAGTGCAGGGGAAAAAATACAAGATTTTCTTTGCTACCTTGTGCTTGCTTGGTAGCAGCAGACCTAACGCTCAGTTATTTTTGAAAGAAGTTTTATGATGATATGTGACAGGTACATACATTTTATATCAATTTGGAAGTGCAGGGGAAAAAATACAAGATTTTCTTTGCTACCTTGTGCTTGCTTGGTAGCAGCAGACCAATATATGTCTTCCATTGATGTTTGCAGTATGATACATCAGCACTGGATAGATTCTTCAGACTGTTTAGTAACACATGACTTCTAATTACATTTGGAAAAAAGTTATTCTGGCAATATAAGTCAGACTATGAAACTAAGTTCTGCATGTCCTGACAGTGTATTTCCGTTTAGAACAGAAAATGAACTCTGAAAATCATACAGCAACTCTTTCGTAACAGCTGCTTCTGGACAAAAGAATGGGCTTAACAATGTCTACAGCACATACTAAAAACTTGGAGTAATGCACTGATGTACAAGGTTCATTATTTTAAAGCATGATTTTTGGACAGTGCCTGTAAATGTGGAGATTTTAAAGTTTGTAGGTAAGTTTGTTCCTCCATTTCATGTTGATCCAAAAATTTCCTCTCTGGTTATGGAGATTTCATAATTGTGTCTAAAATGGGAGTAGGATATCAAGGTGCTGACTTTTGTGGTCTAACTGAAGTAATGGACTGAAGTAAGGCAGTGAGGAGTCAGACAGGATACATTTAAATTAATAATATGCTGCATATATGCAAAATAATTCACTAAATGAAAAGAAGTGCTTAGAAATTTAGGGAGGTTGAAATTTAAACATGCTAATAGTTTATTGAAAAGAAGTCCTAAGTCCCAGCCCTCTAATTTCCAGCCTCCATTTGCTTGTTATTAAGTGAACTCAGCAAAATTTGTCTTTTGCATTAAATGGCAAGCACATAGTATTATGCATTATGTTTTAAACTGATATAGATCTGAATGTCAGTTCTTCTTGAGATTTGTTTTTCTTTTACTGCTTTGAAGCATGCAGGAATAGGAACACCAGTCAGCCAAAATGAGTTTAGGAAGCTTGTATAACACTGCTTGGCACCCTCTTTCGTTTGGATTAAAAAAATTTATTCCTTAATAAATGAAGATTTTTGGTGGTTGTTTTAAAAAGGAGGGAAAAAAATGTATCTTCAATATTCATAATTGCTGTCTGTTTCAAATTAGTGTGGTTCTGCAATGTGTGGATTGCATTTCTCTTCTAATAGCAAAAATTATCAATGCTGTATTTGACACCAGTTTACATGGTTCTGATGTGTATTGCATTCTTTATTTTCAAGGAAATATGAACCTTATTTATAAACTGTAAATTTAAATACTGTCACTGAAGCTGCTTTGATCTTCTGTATTATAATCCCTGGTAAAGAATGTGCCCTAGATTTGCCATGCATTCTCTAAACCCATGTCTTTTAAACATTCTGGCCATAATCATAGTCTGTGTCATTTTGATAAACTTCTTCAGTATTTCTTCCTCTAATAGTGTAAAGCTGGGCAGTGAAAGGCCTCTTTTCAGGCTGCTAACTCCAGTGAAAGTCATGCTATTTTAAAAAATGAGACTCCATTCCCAAGCAGGGTGGTGTTCATAATCTCCCATCAATTTTATTCCACCATTAATGCAGGAAGATTTTGTGTGTGTGTGTCCCCCGCCCCGTCTGTGACCCAAGTTTCTGTATTTTTTTTTGTCATTACATCTCAAGCCCACTCCTAAACATGATTGTTTATCCTTCAAGTTTCTCTCGCCTCTTCTCATTCAGAAAAAAACCTAATAGTGCTACTCTCATTTCTTTGTGCACCTTTCCTGGCCTTGGTTGCATTTAAGTCAGCATCCTTACCTCTGACAACAAAACTTCAGCAGCACTTCTGGCAGCCAAAATACTGAAGATGTCTCTGTCACCATTCTCTACACTTCATCTCTGGTGAATGTTTTCTAAAATTTTTGTAGTAGTTTTTCCAGTGTCCATTTTAATTTCCTACAGTCTATTTGAGGCCAACTTAATGTTAATTATATTAATACTCTGAATAACCTGGTTTTACTGCATTTCCTCTTGTACGTTTAAGCATCTCAGAAGTAAAATGAATCCACTGTTCCGTGGAATATGTTGTTTATTTATATGATGACACTTATAAGCTATCAACGCATTTATGAAGAGCCCTCTGAAATATTGGCCTGCCATTTCTAGAAGCAACAATACCTTTTACTCTGTAATATCAGTAATTTTCTTAATGTATTAAGAAAATCCTCACTTTTTAAGGGTTAGATACTTATTGAGACCAAAGGAAATCCTTTTAGAAGTAATGGTTATTGCTTTCTCCTGTATCTCAGCTTTGTCACCTAACTATAATAGAAAATTCAGTGTTTTTGTAAGGCATTTAAAAAAGTCTGGCCTAAAAGGTTCTTTAAATCATCTAGAGTGAATTTCCTGTCTTTCTTTGCTTTCTCCTCAGCACATTTTAAAAATCTCTTCTCACACACAGGTTATAGCCATCAACTAGACATTTGCCAGTGATAGTCAGATTGTCTACAGTACTTTTGGTCATTTCTCACTGTAGCAGAATGTTGTTGACATTTACAAATGGTCTGAGACATATGTGAAGTCAATCTGATTTTAGCCTACTGGTTTATTTCTATTGAAACAAGTCCCTCTTGCTTTGCATCCAAGAACATGATTTCAGTTAGTCTTGAATTTGTACTTGTTTAAAGTACTGATTGTCAAACTGTGATGTGCTTTTTTGCTTTATTCACTATGATAGATTCTTCTTAACATACACACTCAATTATTTGAGTAAATGGCACATTTCCTGTGAAACTGGGAAGAAATTTTTTTCCTATACAAGTTGACAAGTATCACTTAAGTGATGCAGTTTCTTAACAAATTTCTTATGAGAATACCTAACTAGTCTTACTGAAGTTTTAGAGTGTAGACACTGAAAAGTATATACTCTGAGGAGCTTTGCACTGGTCTGCTCAATGATGGGATATATTTTCTGTGAGATTAATTATGGAAGACAAAGGAATTTCATGATAGGCCAGGTAACTTAATGTGTCCTCTTTAAGAAGAACAATCCTGGGAAACATGTGAGAACTAAGTGTATAAGTCATCTAAGAAATCATACTATATTGTGTGAATATATGCGTGAGTTTATCAGCATGTCTGTAGCAAGGATGCGGAACATGTATCAGAAGAATTGTTTCACTATTGACAACTGTGGTTCTTTCTAATTCACATGAATACTTTTGACCAAATGTAAAGCTCTATAGAATGTAAACATACTACACACAATTTACAACTGCATTTTTTTATAAGTAAACCCTGTGAAGATCACCAGTAAAATGAAAGTAAAATAGCTGTTTTTTTCAGAGGGTTACGTTCTGTTGCATCATTGCAAATGTTGTGAGGATATCTAACATTTCTTATCAGCTATGTACCAAACTCAAAGTACTGTATTACTGGTGTCTTTAGAATTAAATTTTGTGGGCATCTGCAGTTAATAGGCATTTATATTTATTTGAAGTTGTACAGACTTCGGGAGCTTTTTTCTCAGATTTTTTTTTCTAGTTGTATCTGCATATCGAGCTGCAAACTGACTGAGTCAACTTCTTTTTGGTATGTTTACCCCACAATTTCTGCAACCACAAGTGGAGCTTCAGGTTTAAGTTTAGATATTTACAGGTCTCTCTAGTTATCGTAACTCAAGCAAAAACATTGAGGCAGCATTTGAATGACATTTGTATTAATTCTGCGGTTACAATTCTGTGACAATGAAGTTAGTTGGGATATATCGTGTGTGTCTTTGCTCTAAGTGGAGAGCACTTGCATGTTGATATAGGACATGGGAATGTGCCTATTCTTCCTGGAAACATAGGGGAATTGTGGGGAAACACTGGTACTAGAAAGACTCTGGAGTTGTAGTCATTAGCCTATACAAATCCCAATCGAAACCAAAAACAAACAAAAAATCAAAATAAAAAAACCTAAACCCACCCACAAACCACAGGATATTAGAATTACAGTTTGTGTGGACAGGTCTAAAGTTTGGGGCAGGATATAAATTATAGCTCAGGTTAATTTTACAGTAAAGGCAAGGTGTTCATAACTTGATAAAAATAGGTGATCATGGTGTTCCCTCTATTTCCTTAAATATATTATCTTCACACATTAACTCTTAATTATTGTCTTTAGAGTTAATGAATATGTCCAGAGTTTAAAAAAGAATTTTTCTTAACAGCTTGCCTCTATTGTTGTGTTGTCAGCAGATCTTGCTGTACTTAAATCAGTCAGTAGAAGGAATGTGGGAACTCTAATATAGAGTTCAATGAAAGGAATAGAAAAGCCCAGCTCCTGTAAAAGAAATGCTTTAAATGTACTAAAATTTTTTGTTTCAAAATGAATTAATAAATGGAAAGTACTGAAATTAATTTAGTTTTTAAAACAAAAATCCAAGAAAAAACTAAGTAGCCCTATATTGTATCTGCCTTATTGTAACAGTTTGAGGAAAAAATTAGTTAGGGACGGAAAGAAAAGTGTAGGAATAAGTCATTAATTTCTAACATGGTGAAAACCTAAGAGGTAATGTTCTCTAATTGCCAGCAGCCTCATATAGTTCAGTCTGGTAAGAGGGTTCACAGATTGATAACAACATGTGCAAGCTACATAAATTACTCAGGTTAATTTGAGATTAAGAGAGATTCTGAGGAA
The DNA here is from genome assembly GCF_000699245.1 of Pterocles gutturalis. Lineage (NCBI taxonomy): Eukaryota > Metazoa > Chordata > Aves > Pterocliformes > Pteroclidae > Pterocles > Pterocles gutturalis. Next base: position 11,614 of record NW_010102731.1, read on the forward strand.
CTTTGTAAAGGTTTAGAAAAGATAGGAGAACAGATGGCATGATGGCAAGTGGAGTTTGTGGTGTTGAAGAGCAAGGGGGATACATTTTGGAAGGACTGTTTTGAACTAATTGTAACTACATTAATAATAGCAGTTTTCATGAGTTGTAAAAACTACTTGCAAACTCTTTTTTAATGTCTTGTAGCAATACTTGGTCAGGAAAAATGGAAGAAAAATCCCTGTATTGCACCTGTGATAGAAAAAGTCAAACAACATATTGGGATGCAGTAGGAGCAGGAAGAGAAATGTAAAAACTGTAATGCTTTTATGATGGTGATAGTCAGCCATCTTGAAAAAAGTCCTTGTTACCCCATCAGAAAAAAGAATATAACAGAAAGAGTGGTCCTAAAATAGGCAAAAGCATTATGTGGAAACTGTGCATATGAAGGGAGACTGAAAGCTGAGGGCAAGAAGCTACGGAGTGAAATGCAAGAAGCAGTAGAGGGAATGATTACCGGACATCCTTTCTTGGTACAAGAGCAAAGAAATATTTAACACAATTGAAAGTCAGAAGATGCTAAAACAGACCTTCACACACAATTACCAGTCTGGAAAGCTTTTTGACACTAGATATAATATGGCTTGAAATGCAGCTTCATAAATGTGAGAGTGAGCCCAAGAGGTCACTTCCACTGACAGGGGTAGTCCTAGTCTCATCCTTGTACATCTCTTTTCCTCCTCCACTCATTCCTTGGGGATTAGTTTTCTGTCTCTGAGCTGAATTGGCTAGTCGTTGCCTGTAAATTTACTGACTTGCAAAGGGGTCGGGTGAATGTCAGAGCTAGGGAAGCTGCAGAGAAGGACACGCCGGGAGCCCTCCCTCAGCAGCAGGGAGCTGTTAGATTGCTTCAGACCATCTCATTAACCTCGACTGAAGAAAAAAGGATTATACACTTAAGTAGGTAAAAAGCCATGGTGACTTTAGTTTACACTCTGAGCATGAAATGTTGCTTATCTTCTAATTCATGTGATTAAGAAGAAATTTTCAAATAGGCAATATATTCTGTAAGTGTGAATGATCAGGTTTCTTCAGCTTTCTTTTCAGTTCTTTTCAGACTGATCATGTACTAATCTGACACTTCTTATTTTCCAAATCTTCATTGCCTTAATTGCACAAGTCAGATTTGGCTTAATTATAATCTGTTTCATATGCAACCATCTGCCAAAATTACCATCTGTAACAATTCAGCCTTTAGTTTTGAGAAAAGGAAAACCTTTGAAATATATTGTAGCTGAACTTCTATTACATGTGAAAGTAATGACAGCTGAGATGTTTATACTGAAAATGTTTCTTTTAGCACGTGAGTATGAATAGGTAGAATTCAAAAAATTTTATGCAATGCTGACATGTTGCATAGCTCTAGCCATTGAAAGACAGTGGAGTTTCCATGGACCATCCCTGAAAGATACTTTTGTCCAGTACTTCAGTTTCAACAGGAAAAGGCACTTAAAAGATGTCCTGCCCTTTTAGGAGTGCATAGGAGTTCAAAATGTACTTGAGTTTCTGATGCAGTAATGCAGTCACTGGCTTCTTATCTCATAGGAAGCATTTCAGTCAGTCCCATGCCATCCATTTTTACCGTCTTCAGTTTACATTGGCCTGGAACAACCTTATACATGGCTTCAAATTTATAAAATGGCCATTCTGGCAATTGCTTTCTTTAAAAAAAAAAAAAATAAATGCATACGTCTCGTGAAATAGTTTCAGAAAGAACTTTTAAAGTTAACAATGGCACAATGCATTTTAGTAAATCATGAAAAAGGAATTGATGTTCATTTTCTGTCATAGAAAGATGTGCAGATGGAATAATAATCACTTAGGTGTTTTTGACACTCAATTTAGATCAAAAACTTTAAAAAATATTTGATTTGTTCTTACTAATATACCAACTGAATTGCTTTAAGCCAAGGCGTAATGTATTTGTAATTCCATCTTGCTGAGGTAAATGGCATATTGCCTGCCCAGTGCTTACGTCGTCTTGCAAGCATACTTAAATGTTTTGAAGATTAGTTTCTAATTTGATGTGTAGACTACCTGATTTGTCTGCAGTCCCACATGCTGTAACTTCAAGGCATTTGAGATTAATCTCATCCATCAGTGTATCACTTTGGGTAAATATTATTTTCACAAAATACATAGATTTGTTCTTAATGTACGTATATTTTAATAACAGTGTAAATATAAGATTGTGTTACTCTTTCACAGATCATTACCTTAAAGCTAAATTGTTCACTTTGGTTTTATGTATAGGAAAGCATCTGATTCCAATTGTGTAGGAAATTAAATGCTGCATAAGAGCTTGGAGAATTTTTTAGAAGTAAAATTATTTACTGGTTAGCTTTCTTAAATACATATGAGGGAGCTGAGTTGAAATCAGGATCTGAAATGTAAAGTTTTTTTTCCATTCAGAAGGTGATTTAAATCTGGTTTTGTTTTACTCTGTGTTATTTGGAAACAGCTGAGATAAACTAGCATGATTCTCACAAACATTTCTTTGTGCACTACTAATACATACAGCTCAGCTTGTCAAGGACAGTGATAAGAAGTATTAAATCAAGATCTACTGAAATATTTAAAATTAATGGTTTTAAATAGGTCTAGGGCAAACATAAGCCTACCAGTGTTGTTTCTAATGGGTTCATTGAAACTTCATTTGATTATTGACAAATATGCAGTTGTATTCTCCAAGTTTCTGAATGGTAAAATTTAAACGTGAACATTTCACGGGGAATTGTCACAACAGACCTTCTGGTTAGCTAAGTACTGTATCAAGAAACACTATGTAAATGAACAAACAATAGGAGTTTTATTGTGGCAGAGAAGTTCAATATGCTCCTATTCGTCAGGGTTTTTTCCTGCATTGCCTGATAAAGGAAGATGAAAACTTAGCACCAAAGTCAGGAGATGCAGGTTTCATTTTTCACTTTGTTAGTTTTTTAGTATGCTGGGTTTTGAATGGCTTGCCTGTAGGTGCTTTTAATCTTTTCCCCTGAAAAATTATCTTCCAGAAACCTCCTGCAGTTTTTGTGAAAATTGACTCTAGATTATTGTTAAAATGTGTGCAGTGGCTGTTTATGGGGCAGAAGCTGACTTCATTGCTTAACAACACATGATTTGTTGGAAGCAGAACATGGTGCAGAAACTGTTATGTATTTGTTTTAAAACTCAAACTGTTTCTAACAAAGTAAGCACTGTTATGTCAACTTTTCCTCTGAGCATTCACTTATGGTACATACTAAGTCTTCTATTGGCTTAGCATAGGGTTTTGTATGCAAGATGCTCGTAGAACACTGTTAAATCTGTAAAGCCACATTTCTAAATCATGGATGGTATACAGGCACATCATTAGTAGACATTATGTCCAATATAGTAAATTTCTTAATGAAATGAAAAATAGTGAGAGCAGAAACTCAAGCCTGACTATGAAAGAATCACAGAATCACAGAATGTTAGAGATTGGATGGGACCTCGAAAGATCATCTAGTCCAATCCCCCTGCCGGAGCAGGAACACCTAGATCAGATCACACAGGAATGCATCCAGGCGGGCTTTGAATGTCTCCAGAGAAGGAGACTCCACAGCCTCTCTGGGCAGCCTGTTCCAGTGCTCTGTCACCCTCACCGTGAAGAAAAAGACCATGAACTGGCTCCATTTCTGAAGCTGAGTTGTGGAATCACACGCTTTCATCGTACAGTAGAGAAGTGTGTGAAGAATACTTATCATCCTTGTTACATATTCCAAAGTAATCATGTAGATTCAGAATAATGCTTATAAAAGTATCTTCTGAATTCCAGAAGAATGGGTAACAGCCTTTATTACTTATGTTCAAAATTAAGTGTCACTACTGATGATGGAAGGAAACCTAAAATATCCCTTAAGTATTTCCCAAAAGATCCAAGATTTAAAGCATCTGAAAAGCAGAATGACCTTCTTTCATCAATGTTGTAGCCAGTGTTGAAAACTTTGACCAAAGGCTTGGCTAAGTATCTGTCTGGTTTGGGTTTTTGTAGTCTCTTTAAAATACAAAATCCCTTTCCTCACCAACATTTTACAAGAGAAAAATACGTTACATCATAGTTTGAAAAGTTATCAACTGAGGTTTGGGGGGATCAGAGTGAAAACTTTTCAGTTCTGGTGCATTGAAATTTCCTGTTCGACGCCTTTTTAAGTTGATGCAGGTGCTACTTTCTGGAAAGCATCCAGAGAAGCCAGCTTTGTGTGAGTAAATTGGGAATACCTTTTATGTCAGCTGTTATTTATCAATGGGAGAAACTCCTCTGACTAATCAGGATTGATCCCATTTAAAAGTTGCGTGACTTAGTGTTGACTTTAAGTTGTTAATTCCTCTTCACTTCAGAAGCAACCACCTGGCTGGATACTGCATCCTTTGTAGTAGCCATAACAATGGTCAGTAAGAGGTACGGTAATCCTTTATTCACATTTGCAGGAGAGGAAAGCCTGTGAAGCTAAGGTACTATAGAGAGTAAATAAATACAATTTGTAATCTCAGAGAAAGTAAGAAAAAGGGAATGCTTTGTTTATTTTCCATGACGTTTGGGGTTTTTATGTTGCTTCTCTGTTGTGGAGTACTGGAAGTCAGATGGGCTTTTTAATTTGTCGTAACAAAGACTTGTATAGTAGGGTTGATCTCCATAAATATACCATGAGAACAAACCTGAAAGATGGGAATATGATTACATAAGCAAAGGAGCAGTGTTGCTATGAGAATGCATTGATATAAGTTGCTGTCAGTACACTTAAGCCAGACAGTATGAGAAGTCTTTTAACCACTGGAACAGTGAAGGTCTGGACCAGTTTCCCAAGATTCAGATTGAATACTGTGTTCAGTTTGGGGGCCCTCACTACAAGAAAGACATTGAGATGCTGGAGCATGTCCAAAAAAGGGCAACAAAGCTGGTGAATGGTCTAGAAAACAAGTCCTATGAGGAGTGGCTGAGGGAATGGGGGTTGTTTAGCCTGGAGGCTGGGGAGATTGTTAGCCTGGAGGATTGGGGAGACCTTATCACTCTCTACAATCACCTGAAAGGAGGTTGTAGGGAGGTGGGTGTGGGTCTCTTTTCCCAAGTAACAAGTGATAGGACAAGAGAAAAAGGCCTTAGCTTGTGCTAGGGGAGGTTTACATTGGATATTAAGAAAAATTCTTTACCGAAAGGGTTATCAAGCACCAGAACAGGCTACCCAGGGAAGTCATTGAGTCACCATCCTTGGAGGTCTTGAAAAGACATGTAGACATGGTGCGAAGGGATGTGTTTTAGTGGCAGACTTGGCAGTGTTAGGTTTACAGTTGGACTTGATGATCTTAAGGGTCTTTTCAAACCTAAATGATTCTGTGATTATTCCCTCCACTCCCACCTCCTCTCTTTCCATGTGGTTTTATCAAGTCCTATTACAAATATAAACTTGTCTGTGGCATCAAAGGAGTGGTATATAACAGAAGTGTTATCTGAAGCCTATCCCAGGAGGTATCTGAAACCCACAGTGACTTTGAAAACTGATACCTGATGTGGAATGGGGCAAATAAAGTCGGTTAAGAGATTTATGCTCTAGGAATACCAGTTTTTTGATTGCCTCTTGAGGAGGACTGCCCAGACCTATCCCTGTATGTTGGAATTCAGGTTACTGATACCATTTGCCTTAGTAGCAGATGATGCCAGAGCTTTTCTGGATGGACTCTAGAGTACCACATTTACCTGATGTTGGTCATGAGATCCTCACAATGCCAGAGGGACTGAGGAAAGCTGCTGGAGCTCAGTCCCATGATCTTTATCATGATGCAAATTGTATCATTTATGCAATCTCTGTTTCTCACCTTGTCCTGAGTGCTCTTGTAGACCATCAGTGTAGACAGCAGCTGTAAAACGTCAGGAAATTAATAGTCTCACAATATATATGATACAATACTGACATGAAAAAATATCATCCTTCAGCACTGTCAAAGCTTATACTGGCGTTGGCATATCCAAGAGATCCAAAAAGTGTTGTTTAATCACATCTAAGCTCGTAATTGTAAGGATGTAATACAATTAAGATAGGTGGATGAAACACACTTAATCTCGACTGCTCTGACATCCAGTTTTAGTCTGTGTTCAGCAATTATCCTTTTGTAATGAGGTCTCTCATATTGAGCAGGTCAGAGAAATTAGTTCAGAATTTATATCCCTATAAAGATACAGGGCCTATCAGGGATATTATCGAAGAAATTCAGAGTTCAGAAACTGAACAGTATCTTTCTGAGGACTTGTCTTTGGTTTAGGACCAAGTTGACTGCTCTGTGATTTATATTGCAAAACTCATCCTCTGCTTATACAAGAAAGTATAAAAGGATTGAAAAGGGAAAAGAAAAAAAAATGCCAAAACCTCTTTAGATTTGGATAAGAATATTTTTTCCCTGATATGCTTTTTCCAAGGGCTCAAGCATGAAATGAAAACTCTTCAGATTTATAATACAGTTTACTTTCTAAAAAAGTCTATGTGCATAAAAGAGTAAGAATGCACTTACCTGTTTTACTTCATAGTATAAATAAAATAGTAGGGAGGATAGACATTTGCATCATGTACATGAGTTTCATCATATGCCAGGTATCAAAATAGCTGATTTTTTTGCTGTTGTGGGTTTTTTTTCCATTTTGTCAGTGTAATAGTTCTCCCAATGCAAATTCCATGTACTTTGTAGCAGATGGTAAGAATTAAAGATCCAATACAGAATTTCTTTAACAACTCTTATTCCATTTACTTTACTTGTGCTTGAAGGCCTAAGATTAAAAAGGGTGGCTCTGTACACATTTTCATTATAATTCAAAAGAATATTCAAGATAGTGGATTTTTTTTTTGCACAAACTTGGCAAACAGGCAAGACATCTGAAATAAATCTTTTAAAACAATCTTTAATTAAGTATTTTACTGTAGAGAATGTTTTCATTCCCTGAGGAAGTCAGATCATCCACCTTCGTACAGTGTGAGAATTTTGTCCTCCCTGCCAAGATAATCTTTTATCTTACTTTGCCTTCCATTCCCCTTTTAGTTACTTAAAAATGCCTTTGGATTTATGCTAGAAAACTCTTTTGTAAGTTCCCAGGAGGAGAAAAAAAAAATAAACTTCTTCCTTGGAGTTTGTGAGAGGTTTTGTTGAGTCAACTGAACTCTGGTCTTCTGCTAATTTCTATTTTGATTGTGTAGGTATTTTGGATCAGTGTCCCATTAACAGAGACAAGTAAATGGTGTTTTTTTTATCACTCAAAAGTGTGATAGAAAAATGTAAAACTTCAGTACCAATCCTGGATTATTGTAATGCAACCTCACAAGGAGGGGGAAAAAATCTCTTGCTGGTACATATATTCTAAAAAGACTCTAAGTGCAGAACCTCTGAAGGCCCTCATAATCTCTGTTTATGACTTAACAGGAAGATTTATTTCAAAACGTATCTGGGTTTTTTTTTAATTTCTAATCTTTCTTCCAATTGAAGTGTTTTTGTCCATAAAATTCCTGGTTCTTTGCAGAACTAGAATGCCACCTGATGGATGATTTTCAGTAAATATTTATTTGGATGCAGTTAACACAAGCTCCAGAGGCAGCATCCATATATAATTACGTGTCTCTTGGTAACTTCACTTCCCAGTGTTTGGGAACTAAACAAACTGGCTGTCATCCAGGACAGATTTAGGATGCATGGAAACTGCCTGAATCCCTGATTGTCAAGTGAGATTAAGAAGTGGACAAAATTTACTATGGAATAGATAACATTTTTAAAGAGCCAAAGCCGGCATTTTCAGAACAGCCAAATATTTCACACTGGTATCCTTACAGGGATGGAATACAAATACATTAATTTACACATTTAAACCACTGTTTTGTAGTTTACTGAATGTAATTACAAAATACCTAGGTTACATTTATTTGCAAGGCAAACTCTAACAATTTACACTTCTTGCTTATCATGTTCATCTTGGTTCCAGCTGAAACCCACAAACCAAACACAGCAGGAGTTTGGTTGCACCTTGCTAAGTGCAACACTAGCACCTTGGCTGGAGCAGCCTGCTGCTTCTGCATCTGTCAACGAGAGCTGGAAGGGGTAGAGGATGATAGAAATTAGCCTGAGGTTGCAGGAAATGAAGTTGGCATATAGTCTAAGCAGCTTCCTAGTTTTCCCAAGATCTGGGTGGTGGGAAAGTAGAGGGTGATTCATCATTTTCTCAGCACAGTAAGACCATGTATCTTAAATTTGTCTGTCTCAGGAAAAAGATGTGCATAACTTGGCAGAACTGGAGAATGGTTTCTCCTTTCAGATGAAGAAAAAGTAGTGGAGAAAAATAGTTCTGCACTTGCATTTAACAGGTTTGGGACTATTTGTATCCATTGACCTGAACAGAGTTATTTCTGATTCATTAACAGTGTACCATAGAAGAGAATGAGATCTGTAAGCATCTGGGTACAACAATGGGCTTTTCCTTTGCATGTGAGGCTGGTGGAGTCCAGCAGGTGCCACATTCTGCCACGAAGTGGACAATTAGCTGAAAAATTCTGTTCTTGTCAGTTGTCATTAGGCATTCCAGAAGTCCCTCATGGGAAAGCAATTGCGTGTGCAGAGGTTAGAGGGAAGAGATTTTATGGTTAGGAATATCACAGAAAGGCAAATACAGAATTGGCACAAAAAAGATCAAGCAGTTGTGAAAGCAGGTTGTCCGTTGAACTAATTTGAATATAGGGGGCAATGGCACCTTTCCTTGCTTATGTTTGTAACAATAACTCATTTATTTCCTTCCCTTTTACCCCATGAAGTAGCTTCACATTATGTATTTTAGATATTATAAACAGAAGTGGGTAGAGGAGTACTCTGCATTTTGTAAATAACTGAATGTGTGTTCAAATATTTCATTTTCGAAGCACTCCAAAACTTACTCTGAAAAAGAGTGACCAGCATTTCTGCAGTCTGTGTTTAAATCAGAATCCAAATAAATCACTCTGATATTCCATGAGGAATTTTGTTTACCTTTATCATCATTCTCCCTGCCACACATCATTGTTAAAAAAAATGAATAGTAGTATCAGTCACTAGAAAAGTATGCATCTGCTTTTTGTAATCATAACAAAGCATGTAGGGTGTGATCTAGAGATTTTTAGGTGTCTCATCTGAGCAGGGTGACTCACTGAGCTGGAGTTAGGCTCTGTTTTGTTCAATGGACTGCCAAAAGGTTGTTCAAGAAAACTCACATGTTGACTGGGGAGCTTACCAGAAGTTAGGGTGCCCAGATGGAGCAGCATGTGTGAGATGAGGATACACATAAACGCTCTGATGCCTGTGCAGCGAACATGTCTTTTTTTTCTTCTACATAATGGCTTGCCAGTGTAAAATGCATAAATGTTCTGAAAAATAAGGGTCAGGAACACCATTTTGCCCCCTCTGGCTAGGAAGCCATCATAGGTGGGAAAGTGCCTCTGATGGTAATTACGAGGTAGGTATCAGAAGACCAGATCTCAACTCCCATGAGCTGGAATTACCTTGTTTAGAGGAAATTTAACCCAGGTCTGCCATTTGGTAGTGAGCACCCTGGTTGATAGGCTATTATATTTGGTGAGACAGTCTTTTGAAGGACAGTGTTGGGTGCACTGGACTTAACACTTCGACTATGCGTTATTCAGGGATCACACAGTGATTCCTCCAGCTACACTGAAGTTACCTCCTGCGTATCCGAGAGCATGTAGGGACCTCTCCAGTTCCAAATGTGCTTACCAAAATAATTCACTGCTTCCAGAACTAGGTGGTCATGGGTGGGTGACTTTTTTTTTCCCCCCCCGTTTAACTCACTCTTTTGGGGCTTGAACAATATTTAGCATTTAAGCAGCATTTAGGCACAGCTGTTTAGAGTACTTAAGTTAGTCTTGTCATTTGCATGGGTGAAGGTATCTCTGAATACCATGAAAATGGGAATTTGATTACATTCTGTATAAAAGTTCTTCTTTCACTTTAAGTTTTCTTTCACTTTAAGTTTTTTCCACACTGACAGTACGTTTCTTAATTGGTTAAAGACAGTTCTTCCATAACTAATTATCTCTATCACAGCTAAATAACTAAATAGTTTAGTAGACATATGAAATAATTATTGTGCTTTTATGTTTCTGGATGTTTTGTGGTAAAAAAATAAAGGCAAGAAAGATCTTTTCTTGCTATTTTCATTTTCTCTGAATCTTCTCACAAAAGGCTTTTTAAGGCATAAATATGAACATTGTTAGCTATCTGTGACTGACCAACCAATGTTGTCTATGGCAGAAGTTCACAAGCTGTGCCTCTGCAAAGCAGCATGCAAGTAGCGTGCAAACACTGCCTGAGGAGCCAATATTGAGAGATGCTCCTACCCCAGCATTAGCAGAAGTGCAAAATAAATTTGGGAAGCCTGGCACACGGTGAATATTGTTCCATGTTGTCAGCTAACCCTACTGCAGCCGTGACTTAGTTGTGGTTAATTGGGTGATTTATTCAAGAAACTTGGCTGCAAAATTCCGTGGCTAACATGATTTGAATGCAAGAAATTTTATAATGAAGAATCCATTCATCTGTGTAGTTACTACTTGTCCCTGTGCTTAGTGTTTTTTAGTGGTTTATTATTTGGGGTTTTTTAATTATTTCTCCCTACTTATGATTAGAATTGTTATCAGTACAAACAAGATATTTAGAAATGTCCAAACTTTCCAATGTTTTGCTTGTTTAGCAATGTGGAATTCCCCTTGCTGCTTTCCACTTAAGAAATTAGCTGAACATTAACCAATGATTGAGTATCTTTGATAGCTTACTGTGAAAAACATGCTAAAGCACTCATTTGACAGCCTTTGTCAGAACTCCAGATTGTAAATGAAAAACATAAATGAAAAAGTTGTTGATTTACAACTGAAAGAATGGCTTTCAACACATTGGATCACTAGCTAAGCCTCTAGAATTCTGTTAACTGAAATCATAGATTGTGTCATACAGGCAATAATAAAAATAATTTGCAGAATGATTGGAAGTGTATATTTTAAATCCTTAATTTGAATTATCGTTAAAATCTAGTCACTATTTTTTCCCCTTTCACAAAAGCAACTTAAATATTCAGTATTTAAGAGATTTCAGAATATATAAAAAATTGAATTATTTTTGAGCCAAAAATAGGAAGAAGCCCTTTGGTATACAGGTCTACCTCCTATCTGACATATATCTTCAATTTAAGGTTAGTAGATGATGTGTGATTAAATCATGTGGCCTGCTTTGAAAATCCCATTTTGCTTAGAAGTAATTATATATGGAAATCTGTTGTGAGTTCTGTGTGGTTAACTTTCATTTATGCTTAGTAAAGTTTAAAATTGGCATCTCTGTTTTTAAAGCTATTGTTTAAGGTTCCCTTTTGTTCTGTCCTTGATTTAATTCAGTCTATTCAAGTTTTGCTCAAACAGCAGGTTTGGTCATTAGTAAATAACACAAAAATAGCTTAGCTCTTTGATCTTATGCAGTCCTTACATACAATATGCCTGTAGGCATATGTAATGTAAATATTCTGTAGTGCAAATAATTAAAAGATTTTGGATAATAGGCATGTTGAAACTAGCAGTATTTTGCAGATTTTCAGTTCCTGTTGGATGACATAGGGAACAAATAAGCAAGAAAAACCTCAAATCATCTCAAAATTTACAAAGCATTTGTTTTTAATAGCAGTTATAAAAATTGCTATGCTTTTAAATCCCATAATTTACATAGGAAAAAAAACATGTATTCATATGGATTTGCATAATTATAAAATGTGTACTGATTTTAAACTTCATGTATGGATTGTCTTTAGATCCAGAAGTGTGAAAACTGACAAGATGTATCAGAGTTCTGGTTTTATTCGGAGGGTGCTGGTGCTTCTATTAATGTTACTCAGTTGATCTGGCAAAAGTATTTCTAGTTAGAGTTCTGTTACTTGTTTGGTTATTAGACTGTTAGGTTAACATCATCCTATAACAGTGACACAAGTTGCTGAAAAAATCTGATGTTCCTTTACATACTGCTTGATGTTGAGGAATCTGATAAAGAAATGGGCTATTTCTGGTGTGGACTCCATCTCCAAAGAAAACATCAGGGAAATGTCCCTGAACCCCAGCACGTGTAACTGCAAGTGTACTGTTTAACTCTGAAAGTAGAACTACTATTTTTTAATTATTGAAAGCAGTATAATTAATCAATTTTGGAGCTAGTTGTCATTAAATTTTGCCTTTTTAATAAAAATTGTGTTCAAGAAAAGGCAGTGGAGAAGCAGTGTGTTAACTTGAGGTCCCCTTTGGTTTCCCTTGTGATTCTGGAGCTTATGTGAGGGGAGGGAGATGTTTCTCTGACCATTTAAAGCTAGTTCTTAAAAAACTTTGAACTCTTACACTCTGCAACGAGCTCTCAAAGGTCCTTTCAGAGACTAGCAGCATCTTTGCATCTCCCTAGAGCTTGAATTGTTCATGTGTATATAACTGCAAAGCATTGTATAGCATAAGATGCAGAGGTTCTGTAAGAAAGACTAAGTACCTAACTTCAAGTTATGTACTTATTCTCAATTCTTCATGTAGATAATTATTCTCAATAATTATTTGTACAAATATTAAATTAAAAGTATTTGTAAATGCTAGTTATGTTCAAGCAAGTGGCATTCTCAAAAGACACGCTGCATATTGAATGTGAATATTTTCAATTTCTTGTGTGTAAGTCTACCCACCATCATGATCCTGTGGTGTCTAAAGGTACAGTTTAGGGAAAGCCAAATGCAGGCTCCACCAAAATGGGCAGTCTCATCTCATCAGATTGTCTCATCTGTAACAAACATTCCTACTCTCTCAGTTACCTGGATTAGAAAGCTGACCTGCCTGAAAAAATAGCATGGGAAAACAAAAATGGAAGTTATCTGCCTGGTACAGCTGGCTAAACCATCTCACCAGTGCCGGGGCAAGAGGCAGGAGGAGGAGGTTAGACTGTCTTTTCCAGCAGCAGCCCACACTGGTTTTACCTAAATGAGTCAGGAAGCCATATGCTAAGAAGGCAAATGACCAGTTTTACTTGAGATGTAAGATACATACAAGATTAAGAGATATAAGATACAAGAGAGATTTACTTGTCATTTAACAGCTCTAGGTAAAGTGCTTGGCACTGTTCCATCATGTTTATACAATTCCTGAGCAATCTTTATCATTGTGCTTTCTTAGTCCCTGTAGATTTAAAAGATTAAGTATCATTATAGTAACCTGTGATTTTTCTCTCTGCTTTCCTAGAAAGATTGATCTATATTGTTTGATATGCTTTGGTCTCAAATTGAAAGGTTGGATAGTATTTGAAGGTGGGGCTGGAGACAAGTCCTCTCTACCTGTCACAGGGAGCAGATAGGGCTGAGATGCATCTGGGTTCATGCAAAAGCAAATTTTGGTCTCAGTCCTGCCCCTCTGGAGGCTCAGGAGCCTGCACAGACAAATTCCATACTTGCAGTAAATGTACACCATCATCGTCCCTCGCTGACAGCTTCAGTCAGCTGGCACAAGAAGCTTCACAACCCGAGGCAGCTTTTGATTATCCATAACTTAAATGCTTTAACATCCTGGAAATAAAGATCTGCAGCTTAAACTTGGCACAGGGCTCTGTGGGAAACCAGCGAAGCACAAGGAACACAGAATGTGAGGAAGTTCAGGCAGTGTAGCCAAGGAGACAGCCAGGTGTATTGCAGCCAGTTATCTGGTGCTTTTCTGGCTGAGTTTCAAAGCCTGTGTGAGTACATTGCATTGCTGTTCCTAATAGGATTTAGGAGGCAATGTAGTGCCGAAGCTAAGCTGCCGCTCCCGAGAGGCTAGGGCGTATTACTTGGAGAAAATGTATCGTATTGCTGTTTGAGATCTCAGTATTTGGGCAGAGTCCAGTTGTGGTTTTGCTTGCAGTTTAAGTACCCAAATGGACTGGCTGTGATTATGAACTTTCTCCTTTTGTCTCGCTGGGGTCTGGTATCGTTTTGTTGCTTATCATCCATTATCACATTGGAGGCACAGGTTTATCAAATCCTTATCAGGTGAATTACAAGTATTTAGTTAGTTCTATGTTGATGATGAAGATTATTGCAAAGTTTCTCTTTCTTTTATTTGATATCTGTAAACTTTGCAGAAACTCACCTAAGCAGGATTCTGTGCAGGTAATATGATGGCTCAATACTAGGTTTTCCATTATTTCTCTAAAGGTACTTGCTTCCAGAAGAGGTCAATTAAGTACACTTCTGTGGATCCCTGCCATCAAGGTTATACTATAGTGGTATGAGTATGTCCTCATGAAAGATGAAGAGTATTGGTGAATCTAGACTTTGTATATGAAAAACATCACTACAATCTCGTTACTTCATATTTGGAGGTTGCTTACTTGGGGTATCTTGTTTCTTCTTTTTTTTTTTTTTTTTTTTCCCCCCACTAAATAGACTTGGATTATCACCTGCTTTTGTCTTCAACTGCTCCTACTTAATCCACTTGTCAAAGCCCAGAGTTCCTGCGGGAATCCAGTAACAGATGATGTGAATGACATTGCAAAATTGGTAAGTAGCTTTTATTTTAAATTGTTCTTTATGTTAAACAATAATCAGTGGCTAATGGCACTTTTACATTTTTTTAAAAACTAAGTTAGCAATTCTGTATTAAAACCGGGGGAGTATTTAAAAAAAAATCCCTGAACATCTGTCATTTGATCAAGACCGAAAACTGTATTGCAGAGATTGGAGAATAGTTTCAGAGTTCATTGAAGATATGACCTTCTTGACTAACCCGGAGTGTATGTACAGATGTGTTTTCTTCCCTCCAAACTTCCATAAAAATTGTCAAAAGTATTGATTTCCTCAAACATTGTCTGGGATCAGATCCCTTCCCATGCAGAAGAAAGATTTTGTGTTACTGACTTGTGTGCTGCAGGCTGGCAGCAAACACAACTGAAATGAACCAGAAGTCTTTACCTTATGTATATGGGGAACTTGTGCCATATATAAAAATGGTATGATGCTAGACATCATTGTAGCAATCAAGGCAATAATGATTGAACAGCTCTTACAGTCTTTAGGTGTGAACGGGCTACACTAATTGAGTGTTTCTCTCTCTACCTGCTGTACCTAGAAGTTTAAGTCTGAAAGACTCACAGCTTTGTAAAAGAGACTAATTCATTTAAGGACATTTTAAGTACTACTTAATTGAACACTGTGTTAAGCTGAGAAACTTCATCTCCTTGTGTGAAGTCAGCTGTTATTTAACTCCACTAAAATCAGTGGTTATGCTAACTTGCAGTACTGCAGGATCTAACACCAAAGTTTTTAAGCATAATACATACTGAACACTTAAGATGCATACCTTCATCTACATCCTGACTTCAGCTGGAAATCATGGCTTTGTAATGGACAAACAGTTGCAATACCATTGTTAATATTATCGAACAATTAATTTGGAACCCCTTGCATTTGCTGACAGTGCAGTGTTCTTAACTTGGGGTTTTTTTGGACACTGTTACATACATTAGCACATAGTGTAAATCTCTGGGGTACTCTGTAGTCCTATTCAAATACTTAGTGCTTCACATTAGTTCCTTTAGGCAGGATTCTGAAGTATTGGCCTGTTTATTCAAGATATATTCTCTCTGAAAGAGTATTAAGCTTTGATTTAAACCTGTTGAACAACAGAATTCTTGTGAGGGCTAGTAAAATCATCTGGTACAGGGTTAGCATTAACCTTCTGTCAATTATGTATCCTCAGAACAAATGCTTTTACTTTCCCTTTAGTACAATTTAAACTTCAAGACTGTAGAAATACAGGTTACAAAATTTTGCATGCAGCTTGAGCAATCACACTTAGCTTTTCAGATAAATTATGAAATAAACCTAAATCATAACAATTAGATTAGTCTTTAATTTGACTATGACTTTCCATATTGTGCTCCTACATCTTCCTCCAGAGTAGTCCAGCAACTGCTGTGCTTGCACATAGCCCTGCAGTGCTATGTTTCCATATCCCCAACCTCTTCCACATCCCCTCTTAGTTCTCCACGTGCAGCATGGTTGCTAGCTCCCTCCCATGCTCCCTAGGCATGATGCCTACCTGAGTAATGTTTTGAGCTCTTGCCGGATTTATATCTCCTTTTGCTTGGGCTGCTGGCTGGGCAGGAGGGACTTTGTGTGGCAGCTGTTCTGGTGTAAGTGCTGCTTGCCTAGGAAGAAAACTTCAGCCAACTGTCCAGCTTGCACTATGCTTCTGCTGTTGCCAAGCCCAAGCAGAGTGGGGTAGGGCTGAGTACTCCAGCTGCTCCTCAGTGAGGAAGCTGTACAGTCTGTCTCCTTACTTACATCCATACCTTTCAGATCTCTCTACCAAATGTAAAATCTGGGTCAAGACAACTAGCAAGTTCAAAGACATTCTGGGTTGGAGAAATAACAGGTGCAGAAAATACAAAGCCTAGACACCTGGATTCTCTACTGATTTGAGTTGTCTAAGAATACTTTGAGGGAAGTCTGTATCCCTGTTTTGTCTGTCTGTGTTAAAATTTGCGTAGACTTTTCACAGAATCATAGAATGGTTTGGGTTGGAAAGGACCTTAAAGATCGAGTTCCAACCCCCCTGACATGGGTTCATGCAGAAATAACTCCTGCAAAGCCACTTGAGAAGTGAAAGTGTCTTAAATTTAGTATAAGAATGCTTGCAGTATAATCAGGTTAATTGAAACCAAGTTGGTTGTTCTCTTTTAAAGTGCTACACCATGACAACCTGCCTTGTCTTTGAGTTGGAGGGACATGAATTTGACAGAAGGACCACTTGCTGGATAAGGAATTGGCTAGATGGCCGCACTCAAAGAGTTGTGGTCAATGGCTCAATATCCAAGTGGAGACCGGTGACAAGTGGCGTTCCTCAGGGGTCGGTACTGGGACCAGTGTTGTTTAACATCTTTGTTGGAGACACGGACAGTGGGATGGAGTGCACCCTCAGCAAGTTTGCCAATGACACCAAGCTGTGTGGTGTGGTGGACACACTGGAGGGAAGGGATGCCATCCAGAGGGACCTGGACAGGCTTGAGAGGTGGGCCCATGCGAACCTCATGAAATTTAACAAGTGCAAGGTCCTGCACGTGGGTCAAGGCAATCTCAAACACAAATACAGGCTGGGTGGAGAATGGATTGAGAGCAGCCCTGATGAGAAGGACTTGGGGGTATTGGTGGATGAGAAGCTGAACATGAGCTGGCAGTGTGCGCTTGCAGCCCAGAAAGCAAGCTGTGTCCTGGGCTGCATCAAAAGAAGCACTAGAACAAGATCAAAGGAGGTGATTCTCCTCCTCTACTCTGCTCTCGTAAGACCCTACCTGGAGTACTGTGTTCAGATGTGGGGCCCCCAACATAAAAAAGACCTGGACCTATTGGAGTGAGTCCAGAGGATAGCCATGAAATTGGTCAGAGGGCTGGAGCACCTCCCCTATGAGGCCAGGCTGAAAGAGTTGGAGTTGTTCAGCCTGGAGAAAAGAAGGCTCCGAGGAGACCTAATAGCAGCCTTCCAGTACCTTGCCTACAGGAGAGCTGGGGAGGCACTCTTTATCAGGGAGTTTATTGAGAGGACAAGGGGTAACGGTTATAAGCTGAAATAAGGTAGATTTAGGTTACATATTAGGAGGAAGTTTTTTACTGTGAGAATGTTGAGGCACTGGAACAGGTTGCCCAAAGAAGTTGTGGATGCCCCATCCCTGGAGGTGTTCAAGGCCAGGCTGTATGAGGCTTTGAGCAATCTGGTCTAGTGGAGGGTGTCCCTTGCCCATGGCAGGGGGGTGGAACTCAATGATCTTCAGGGTCCTTTCCAACTCAAACCATTCTATGGTTCTATGATTCTATGATACTGAGAACAAAATGGAAAAAAAAAATTAGTAAGACTTAAAATACTTTTGAAACACAGTATCATTAGCTGACAGTGTGAATACAAGAAGGGAGAAATTCACAGAGAATACTGACTGATCACAATACTTTGCTGAAAAGTACTATTTTTTTAATGATGTATGGAGTATATCCTTAGTACACATAATATGGATTCCAGCATGATATTGCTTAAAAATATAGTTCAGGAGACCCTACAACTCTTGTAAATTACTATAAATGTTTTTGTACCACTTATTTTTGAAACAAAATATACTCATTGAATTAACAAATTATATTCTGATGTTTTATCGTCAAAATTAGACATAGTATACATAAGTGGCTGGCTTCTTTATTCATCCTATTGGCTTTTAGAAGTCTTATTTCTCCACTGATCCAAAGAGTTTTTGCCAGTAGGATGTGGTGTCTTTAATAAATATCCTTCCCTTTCACACTGAGAACAAATTGTAGCACTGAAGATTTCACAGAAGCTAATGTTATGTGTACAGTTATTGCCCGTAGTTATTAGGATGTTATCCACAAGCTCTGTTACACTTGCTGAGAGTGGTATGACAGTTTCAAAAGGCTTGGCCACACTGGCATGTTCTTTAAACCCTTTTGTCCACAGTTGCATATAGTCCCATATATATGTGCGATAAACTTGCCATTTAGCAGTAGTACACAAGTCCCATCATTTAGCTTAGGATATTGGCCTCTCTTCCTCCTGCCTTATCACAAATGCTTAGATATCAACTTAGATTCAGTATGGCCTGAATCCTCCACTGGGGCAGGTTATGATCTCTTCAGCTCCTCAAAATGTTAGTCCTCCCCGGGCCTTTTCTCTTCACTGTAAAAGTATATCACCATCTCTGCCCAGCCATTCAAGTCCATAATAAAGGTTTCCATTTTGTCTGTTGCCGTTTCAGACCCTTGTATGTTCACTTTTTAAAACCTTTGTTTTTTTCTGTCATAACAGGAAAAAAATGTTTTGTAGCTCTCTGTCCATACAAATTCACTTTTCTTCCAATTTCTTGATGCTTAAAAATACAGTCTACTGAAAAGTCTTTTTTCTGGCTTCAACTTGTATTAATTTTCTGCTCTGACCCTGTATCTTCTACTTATTTCCTTCAAGCTGTTCCTCCTTTTTTTCATTATCAACAGCAAGCCTCTTGGTTTTGTCTTCAAAGGCACTAAATATTAACACTGCCTGTGATGTCCTTAACACATGCTGAGTTTGCCCTCTTGTCCTAGCTTCTCATTATTTCCATGGTATCTCTTATGCTGTTCATGGCTGCAGAAAGGATGCTCCTTGATGAACTCCAGGCAGATTCTCATCCTCTTTGTATCTCATGCTAAAGTTCTTTGCCGCGTGAATCTATGTCCCTCTTTTTTCTTTTTTCCTATTCTGTTTTTCCCTACCTCTGCTGCAGTTCACTTACAGCTAGCAAAACAGTGCCACAATTGCCTACCAAACTCTTTGCCTGTAGCTTGACCCAACCTAGTCTTCACTGATTTAGTTCTGTGCTTCTTGTTCCAAGTACCGTAAACCTCCTGTATCACTGGTAGGAAACTCCTGAGCATGGCTGTGGCTGTGTTCTGCTCGACTGTATTGTATTCTAGGAATATGAAAAGAACGTGCCTCAGTCAACACTCTGAATATAGACCAGGGATGTCTACTAAGCTAAAGCGATTGGAGAATAAATAAGGCACCCTGTGCAATGCCTGCAAGTGTGTGTCATTTGCATAATCAATTTTGTATCAAGTAATATATTGAGGACAGATGTGTGGTGTAACTTGTTTTCAGTGGTGTTAATCAGGATTTTCACTAGCCTCATACTAGACTCATGCCAGAAACTAGAATCGGAACAGAAGAGCAGATTCAATAACAATACATTTTCTGAGCATTAATCAACCTAAGACCAAACCAGACTGGTATCTGTTCATACAAAAATTACTTGTATTTACTGTAAGATTAAATTTATTCAAATCTTTATATTATAATTTTGTCATATGAAGCATGTGGCCTAAGTAAAGAAAGAGGTTTTTCAGAAGAAAAGAATAATTGAACAATCATTTTTTGTTTGTTTTTTAATAGTGAGAACTTTTAAAAGAGCATGATTTCATACCTATAGGGAATTAAAGTATTTAGAGAATATTCATTCTGCATTACTAATCACTTGAACTCCTGCTTCTTTTGTAATGAAGATGTCTGGAGGGAAACACATTACTTGATGAACAAATGTTCCTTATTATGAAACTGTAATTGCAGCACCTGTCAATAAATCCTGTCCTCGTTGTTCTTTTCAGCACATTAAGTCAGCAGAAAGCTGCTTTGATGTAATTGTGAATCTGATTTTGCATAAGAATTAGGAATCTGTTGTATATATGTTTGTTAAATATGAACATCAAACCTACATATATGTAGAATTTTCACTGAGCTGTGAAGTAAGTATAGAATGTACCTACATGTTTTGGTTTCATCCATTTCTAAGATACTCACCTCTTCTTCCATGATCTGCTTCTCTAAAGCAGTTTTTTTTCTTCTGAATGTTGGAAGCTCAAACAATAGTCAGCATTTCCTGACCAGGTTGCTTGTTTGAGACATGCTGTTTCAAACACTTTGGCTTCACATTGCATCTTTGCTGTAAATGTGTACTTTATGCTCTCTGCAACATTTGGTATTTATTTTTAAATGGATCTAACTCTCCTGAGTGAAGGAGGGTTAAAAAAAAAAAATCCAGTGTTGTTATCCTGCAAATAATCTGCCACTATGGCTGTAAGAAGCGTGAACAGAAATTGTTAGCATGTTGTCTTAAGCCAAGTGATGCAGATTTTATTAACTGCTTCATTAGCAGCTAAGAGAGTAGATTGCAGAGATGATGGATGGAAAGTGGAAGCTCCTGCAGGAAAAGAAAAGCCAAGGATGCAAACAAAGGAGATGCAGAGGCATTAAAGAATAGGAAGGAGGAATGAGGAAGAGAAATATGAAGGTAGTTACAGTAGCCAGAAAGAAAGCATGGTTTTCTCATCATATGCCTCGGATTAAAAAAAAAAAAAAAAGGTAAATGGTAGATTTTGCTTTAAGGACTTGCTTTATCTTTGATCTGTGTATAAAAAAATCATTATGCTTGTCTCCTTAAAATTTTCAGAACAGTCACAATAAAAACAATTTCCAGAAGGAGCAGCCATAATTTCAAGCACTTGACTGCAGAGATAGGTCATCTCGTTTCTGTTCTGCTGTTGCAATGAAAGAGTGGAATCCAGATTGCCTTTACAAGATCCCTTTTTCATCTCCCTGTCTATGTGACCATGAGCATATTTTTAAAGTATATTTGGGTTATGCAATGTTAACAGTACTGTATTAAATATTCATACCTCTGTATGTCAAAAGGAATCTTACATTCCCCAGTTTGAAATTTTGTTGCAACTGGGAATGTAGCACTTAAAGTTGGTTTTATATGGATTTAAAGACATAAGTCTAGATTCCTTGTTCTTCACCTCTTCTCAGTGTTTGATAGGATTTCTGTAAACACGCACACTGACTAAATAAGAAATTTTTTTTGTGGCATTTTAATTGCAATGCAAGGTTATTTTAGTTCTATATGTTACTTTCGCAGATGATCAGTTGACATTCTCTATAATCGTTGAAACTGTTACTTTTGTCTAAACCAAGGAAAGTCCTGCAGGCAGGTGTTTTCTTGCCCCCAAATTTGTCACTCTAACAAAGAAGTCGAGTCAAAAAAAGCCATTCTGGGACTTGGGGAGTTTCCAGGGACAATCCCTTTGCATTCCCCCTTGCTCCAGCAGCTCAAAGCCCTGTTGTCCTCTGCCTTGTGTGGCTCCTTCTTGGGAGCTGCAGCAGTTGGGTACCCCGCACAGCATGGGTACACATAGCCCGTTCATTCCTTTCACGATCATTTCAGCAGTTGAAAGTCAAGTGGTTGGTTTTGGATTGTCATCTTCATGGTTAGTCTTCAGAGAAATTTCAGGAAAGCAAGACAGTACAAAATGCACAGATTAAGTACAAACATATCCATAGATTCTATCTATTTTATATGCGTGAGTTGGGAAGTCCAACTAGAACACAAATAGAACTCCCTTGCTTTATCTGAGCTCTATCATTTACCATCAGCAGAGCATCTGGCATGTGGAGTTTAACCAATAAAACTTTAACAAGTTGTTTTGTCTTCAAGCAGGGCATATATTTTGTGTTTGACACCCTCCCCCCAAGTGATCTTCATTTTTAGTAGTAAATTCAAAAATATCTTTTCTGATTCACAGTCTGTCAAGGAGAAAAATACCTGAGGCTGAGCTGTATTCTCTGGCTTTGTTTGAGAAACTGTAAGAGCTCTTGGGCAGTTAGTGCATGAAAAGTGTTTGACAGGCTCTTATGCCAGTAAAGTAGATTTTATACATAATGCATCTCAACTCTTGTAGTGTTCATTGATTTGGAACAAATTTAATCTTCCAGTGACCTTTCTTAAAGAACGCTGCTTTTGCTGACATTGCTAAGTATTGAATCCCTCTAGAGTGAGTATAGGAAACTTTGCACATACAGTAGCATGTTTGTTATCTTTGCTGCTTGAAGTGCTGCTAATCCTACCTCTCTAGGCACACAAAGCAAGCTGGAAAATAAACTAGATTACCTGTTAATGCATCATGATGTCAAGATGTTTTTAGAGGAAGGAAAAATATACCAAAAAAAAAGTAGATGAGGATTTAGAATAAATCAGATGCTCAAAAAGAAAGAGCACGTGTATTTCAATATTTTTCAGTATTTGTAGCCTCTTGAATCAACTCCCCAAAAAGCCAGGTAAATAGAAATTCATATAGAGGATTTTAGTGGCACTTTTGCAACTGCTGTTTTCTGGAATATATAGGTATAAAAAGAAAAAAAAAATTGATCTACAGAAAGGAATTTATCACAATCCTTTGTATAAAACTTGTTTTTTAAAGCTGTACGAGAAAGGTAGATGTCACTGAACTTAAGGATTGTGGCTCAGCCCGTGTAGTAAATAAAAAATGTTTGGAGTTCACTAGTGACTCCCTGTGTGTAAGTATTGTCTTTGATCCTTTCTAGAACCACAACATTTTTAAATTGCTATTTTAATTTTTAATTGAAACCAAATTTCAATTAACAAATAAAACAGTCTGTGTCAACCAAATATTACCTGAAAACTGCACAGGAAAAAAACTAATCCATGTTCTTGTTGCTATAGCAGCAAAATCAAAAGCAACTGTAACAGAATGATCTTTAACCCTAAGAAGCAGAAATGCTTTGCTGAACAAAGTGCAGATTCTGGTTCACCAAAGGACTTCTGTTTGTGCTTATTGTCTTTGGACTAAATGAATTTCAAACCATGATGAGAAATATCATTATATAAAATTTCACTGATACAAAAGAAAATAGATTTGCTGCATCACCAAGCATCACAGTATTGGTAAACCTTTTGAAAAAGTACTTCAAGAAATTGTTTATTGTGGAGGTGTCTCCCTCTTCATCTCCTCACTTAGCACATTCCCCAGATGATCAGATGCATCTCACAGTAGTGCTGGATCCCATCTATGGGAAATTGCGTTGTGTAATTCAGTGAGAATCCTTCTTCCACTCCTTGTCCTTGTTTCAGCACACCCAGTAGTCACCCACATCTGCAGAGCCGTGCTCAGCTTACACGTGCAGAAGCTCTCCTTTGCCCCAGGTGATATATTGCTCATAATCAGTGAGAGGCATAGATTCAAAGTTGAAGTTGTGCTCCGTTGTTTTTCTGTCCTGGTACATAACTAAGCACAAGGCAGGCAAGTATTTCTTTAGGTTCAAATGCTTGCTGAAGTTGGAAGTTATTTGAAGGAAAAAGGCTTTAGAGACTACTGGGTCCTATACTGTTTGGAGTGGTTGGGGTTACATACAAATTGCCATGTAAACACTTCAAGACATGCCATTAAAAGATGAAAATGCAGTGGAGTTTCTGCAGTAATGAATAACCTCAGATCACTTCTCCTCACCACATTACTGACTTTAGTTCTACTGGGAAGTGGTAGCATTGAACATCATCAGATTGGATCTGGGAATGTTACAGAATTGTGGAAAGATGGGCAAATAAGAGTCAGTAGCAGTTCTACAGGAAACTGAATATGTAAGCTTTTGCACCTGGTAAATTACTGAAAATTTGTGTTGAATATTTGATAGATTTTGTTGAATACTGTGATGAAAACTGAGTCTCACTTTATGTAGTCAGTAATAACATATTTATTATCTGTTTATTGTAGGTTGGAAATCTCCCAAATGATTATATGATAACCCTTAAATATGTCCCGAAGATGGATAGTCTGGTATGTACGAACACTTCAAGTTAATCCCAATAAAGTAGCCCACTGGAACAAGTGACGGCTGTAACATTTTATACCTAGTCCTATGCCTTAGTAAGTTACAGCTAAATAAGGTTATTTCACTTTTCATATGCTTCACAAGTATTCATTTAAAAGAAATGTAGAGAGATTCCTGCAGTCACTTAAAACTTTTCTAGTTGCAGAAATCTTAGAAAAATGTTTCTTCATATTAATTCTTTTAACATTTTCCCTGGAATAAGTCTAACTATGGTATTATTTCATCATGTCAGTTGAAAATTGTTGCTTTCTTAGTTCCTTTCTAATTGTACTTTGGAATTTACTGTAGAATGTCTTTCTCATTTTAGCCAGTGGAAATACCATTAAAACACAACAAATACTGTGTAGCCAGTGAAGACAGCCTTAAGTTCAGCAAATGGTAGTGTCAGTAACTATGCAAACTGGTAGAAAGTGAGGACATTATTTCATTCAGACATACTTTGTATTATTCTTTCTGTATAATCCCATAGTTAATACATAGGGATACTTTCAAATAAGCATCAACCATTTCTGTAAAATTTTATAATATTTTGTATTAAAAGCTTTGTCGTATTATCTTGTTTCTTATTCTACTAAACATTTTCAATGGTTTTCCTTGAATTTTAATAAAATATTTTTAAGAATATTGTATTGAAAATGCTCTCTTCCTTGTTGCATACACTGCAAGGAAAAGGAGAGAAGGAAAAAAGGTGAAAGTAGATATTATGCTGAATGCTATACCGTACTGTATTTTTTTTAAGGAAAGAAAAAAGTAAGAAAAGGACTAGTTTGTCAATTAAACTGAACAATACTGTGCCTGTCTTAAGAGTGAATCATTGTACACATACATTAGTAGCTGGAAATCATCTGGTAGATGTAAAAAGCTGTGTTTGTATCCATACAAAGTTTTCATTATAAAAATCGAATTTGTGTGTGATACAGATATAAAAATGCATCCTATCCTACAATCTTGTAGCAAATCTGGCAATATTCCCTGTTGATATTGGAGAACAATGCCAGAAGCAACATTCTCTCAGTCCTGAATAACACGAATTAAGAAGATGGCTGGAGGAAAAGGAGGCTGTGGGATAGTGAAGAGCCCTGAGCTGTAAGGTTATGAGGTATTATGGCAGATCTGGCAGTGTTCCTATGAGTTTTGTTGGAAGCTTGAGGCTTTTACTAAAACTTAGTACTTCAGAAAATCCAGTTTAAACTTGATTTCCTTAGACAGAAAAACTCTGCAGAACAAATGCTATAGAAGTTGGGTACTAGATCTTACATAATTAAAATGAATGGAAAAATTTCAGTTTCTGAAAACAGCCAATATCCAGAGAAAAAGGAAGCAAGATTGGTTGCCACCATCCCCTGTCTGCGGTGCTTTTTTGAAATTCAATTATTTTGGTGCCTGATGTGATGAGATTCATGTCTGTGGAGGACAGCCATAGCCTGAGTGCTGCTCCCCACCCTCCAGGATGATAAGCATGGCAGCTGATGGGTGAGAGCCAGGCTGGATCAGTGCCGTTCCCTCTGCTGCACTTGTGGGGAGGTTGGCACTGCCAATGAAGGTGGCCAGGGAGCCTGGTTGAGCGATGAGTCCTGGTCATTCACTCTGCTTAACTCTTACCTTGCTCTGTGGTTACATTTTGGCTGCCAGTATGCCCTTTCTTTTCTATAGTTTAAATACCATGTCGTCTTGCTGCATCATGTCCAGAAACTTAGATCCGGTTTACATTAATGACGAGCAGCCAAGAAATAAACAAGAAGAGAAGTTCAGAGCTGGGATTTCCATATTCCCTTTTCTCATACACTACTTTCAGTCATGGTGATGGAAGGTGCAGCTCTTGGCCACGTGCCTTCCCAGGAGGAAGTATTCAGCGATATTCACATCTCACTTTGCCAAATTCCTCTCTAGGGATTTCAGGTTGTGTTACACATACCCCAACAAAGGCTGCCTGAAAAAGTAGGTTTTGCTCTGGATTCTGCAAGGTCCCTGCAAGTTGGGAAACCCACGGCTTTGCATAAGGCGAGTGCCCTTTGTTCAGCTCTGAAAGGATTGAAACAGTGTTTGCAAATTTTTCAGTAGATTTCAATCTTCAGTGTGTGCATAAAGGGGGAAAGGTAACCAAAGTAGCAAGTCTCAAATGCAGATGACTAAAGGCAGGAACCAGCGTGAATGCAAAGCAGATGGGAAGCTAGTGTAGTGCATGTAACAGGAACAGACTGACCTGATCCATTAAACGGAAGGGTTGTTGCATTATGCACTAGCTCAAGGCATCTGAGTGGCTTTAAAAGTAGTCTCATAGAGTGAACTGTGTAATCTAACTTGAAGGTTAAAAGGCAAAGATGAGAGCAGCAGGGGCTAAACTCCGAAGAGGAGATAAACTTGAAACTTTTAGATAGACGTAGAAAGAAAAAGCTAAATGAGGACTACCTGGAGGTACAAGGGAAGTCAGGTTTGCAGTTGCCCCCAAAATGTAGATCTTGGTCAAAGTTTACACAAAAAAAGCAGAGTTAAACCTCCATTTCTTTTTGTAAACTGTCACATTTCTCAATTTGAACAGTTTCAGCCCTATGTTTGGTAGGTATTATGATAGCAAGCAAATGCACAGCTTGATATTACTGAAAAGAAAACTCAGAGCTCTCATGTAATACAGCTTTGTAGGTCAGAACAGTTCAGTCAGAGGAGACTCCCACGCACATGCTAAACCGCGGGAGGAACAAAATAGATTCCCTGCTGGAATCGCCAAATGCTCACTAGGAGAAGCGGCAAGCTTTTGCTGGTCCCTGCCAGAGGAGGATGTAAGCCCATAAAACCTCAGAGGAAAAGAATTTTCCATGTTTGCCGTCCAAGGAAGCACAGAAGTTCTGTGTCCATGGTCCTGCACCAAAGCAGAGGAAGCGTGTTGTCTGTCTCATGAGGGCAATGGGACATGGCACAGTGCATGCTGCTTGAATGAAGTATGTTTCAACAAGTCTTTCTCTGAATTATTTGCTTTCTGCCTCTCCTCTCCTGTTCTTGTGCTTGAAGGAAAAAAGGGAAGGAAAGAATCAAGCCAAATGCCATCCATTTCACATTTTGTTTCATTCTTTAAGTCATTATTGAGATAATTACAGAAGGAGATAATACTGACTTACCATTTGTTAGCAGTGTGTGAGAGAGTTGTACACGAAATTGAAAAGTCAGATTGAGATGAACAATGTATTTACATTTGGTTCTCTAAACCTGGAAACCTAATAGTCTGATTAGTTTTCAAAAGCATGAAGTGTGTTTTTCTTCATCAAAAACATTTATGCATCAAGGCAGAACAACATCTGTGTCACCAAGAACGTAATTTGTCCCCAGGTCATGATATTGATAGTAGTGGATACTTTTTTTTTTTTTTGAATAAAGAATCTATACACATGCTTATTGCAGAAAGTGAGGAAAATGAGATTAAGCCTAGAAGTGGGTACATCAAACATTTACTGTTCATTGCAGATGGTGGAGTGGATGCTGCCCATCCACTGGGCAGCAATTGGAAACTGGTTTAGTGATGCTGACAGTACATAGGGGTTGCTGGGCCAAGAACGTCACAGCTGTGAGGCTTTAATGATCCTGAGATATTTCAAACATTGAAAAAATTACTTCACATACGGAATAAATTCCCATAACATTTACCATTAAAAAATCAGCATTTATTGGGAATGGACTTCAAGGTACATGTTGCGGTGTGACTAGTGCATTACCTTTATTTTTGCTGACCATATTGAGTTTGGTTTTTTTTCTTGGGATATGTGGCTTTTTTATTTACTTGACTACTGTTACGTAAATCTAAGTAGAAGAAGTTAATGACTCCCTATAAGGCAGCAAGACGAATGACCAGGTTTCAATCACATGAACAGCTGTATGTAATTTATCTGCAAACTAATTGCATAGATGTCAGTGGAAGGATTTGAACTCTGTTCCAGTGGCACAGATATGGCAGATACCATGACAGGGTGTGCAGAACCCTTTTGTTGGCGAAAACTCAGGAAAAGAAAGACTTTTAGATCTAGAAACTGTTCTCAGGAATAGTATTTAGTGAGAAAACTGAAGAGAAGGAGTTAACTGAGCTGACTAGTTTGAAAATGGATAAAAGCACACAAGGATTTCATGTAAAATGTTTAGGGAAACCTTCCTCAGAAGAAATTTAAATCAAGGATCTTTGGGGTTAACTGAGCCATATAGGGCAACAACGATAAAATTAAAACTGAGATTGCTCTAAAGAAAGTCTGGAGAAAATTTTTAAAGCAGTAGTTATTTTTTAAAAAAAAAAGTTAATGAAAGCTTGGAAGAGGGTACTTAGTAGTATATCCCAAGGCTCAAATTCTCAACAGACTGATGGCTGGCATTTGTTAAAAATTTAATGAAGGGATGGCATTTAACAGACAACCATAAATATGTCAGTGTCAGCAAGAATAGAAATTTTACCAAAAGTACTGAAGGGAAAGTTGGCCACACTAAAGAAGAATTTTAATTTAGACTTTCAAGATAATTTAAATTGGAAAAAGCAGTCTATTCTACTTTTGCACATTGAGTTGCTTAACCAGTTTTTGCAAAAGTCTGATATTTAATCTACCTCTCTGTTTCTGTTTTTATCCCCTTATAGCCTAATCACTGTTGGTTGCATTTGATGGTGCCTGAATTTTCAAGGAGTCTACATAATCTTCTCCAGAAGTTTTCAGATATTTCAGATATGTCTGATGTTTTAAGCAACTATTCAATCATCAATAATCTCACAAGGATAATTAATGATCTTATGGCATGCCTAGCTTTTGATAAAAATAAGGTAATCTAATAAAGAGTTTCTACTTTTATGCTGGATATTTTTATTTGAAATTTCTGTTACGTAGTACTCAGTAATAGTTTAAAAATGTCCAAAGCTTTATTAGATTTGTTCTCATTTCTATTCCTGTACCTCTGAAATCCTTCTTTGTTTAGAAACGCACTGAGTACACTGTGCTAACGTTGGCTAGTTGTTATCTCCTGTTTCAAAGGAAAATGGCTTACGAGGAATTACAGTATATACAATGACCTGTATACAGTTATTTAAGTAGTAAAAAATGTAATCATCATCCTTACAGTAATTAATTCATTATGGTCTGTTTGAAACAGGCAGAAATCTTCCTTGTACAACCAACTTAAATTACTCATTTTGCTAGTGATCCTAATGTAAATTTAAAGATGGTCTGGTTGGAGCATAGTCTGAATAGGTATCACAGTGTGTGAGGCTCTGAAGGCTTCACCATGGTTTAATAAACATTTTTGTACAAAGACACATCAACAACTAGAGGATATTGGCCCATTTCCAAGTGTTTCTGGATGCCCACAGCAGCTAGAAGGATTCCATGAGTCCCACTCAAGAGATCTATGATTCCTTTGGGTGAAAATGATGGCAAAAAATTAACTTTATAAACCCTTACCCAGCTCTAACCAGTCTGTCAGTAATTAAAAATAAGTTCTGTAGTTGAAGTTTTTGTCCCACTGAATAAAACAGCCAAAAACTGTTCTTTAGAGCACGGATTTCATCTTCCATATACATTTATTTTTGTCAAGTAAGTCCTTAACTGTTGTAATTACACCTTTTTAACATCCAGAATGAATCAAATGGACTAAAGTACTCAATCTCATTTAGAGTGGCACAACCTTGCAACCTTGTCATATATTGGCATTATATTACTCAGAGTATTTAGGCATTCCCTAAAGTCAAAGCACTCAACTGGGATGTGGTTGGGGAAGAGAATTTTGGTTTATAAAATGAAGAAGTAAAAATCCTGTAATTCAGAGAGATAACTAGCTATTAATTTCCTCGGAGAAGAATGACCTTAGGTCTAGTACTTTCAGAATTAAACATAAAATAATTTTGGAGCCAAAACTGGGAATTTTACCTTAGAACATATTTAACCCATGTTCTTACCACTGTCCTCCTTCTCGGGAGTATAGAGTAACCCCAAGCCAAATTTGGCCTGCTGGTATAAGAAACAGTTGTTATGAAAGCCAAAGTCAGGTAAAAAAAAGAAAAGATAACCATCAATGATCCTAACAGGGACCTCAGTCTTGTTTAGTCTGGCATAACACGTTTGTCTGTTAGACCTCAGAGTGATTGGGCTTCCTTGTTTATAGTCCTTCTCTTATTTTTAGGTACATTATCAGGGATCAAAGTCTGCTTCTGTGCAGTAGCATATCCCAGCTATTGTATTCTGTTCCCTGTACTCTTATGACAATAACTCTAATTGTGCCCTGTTCCTGTGTTCAGATTAAAAGGACCATGTGGAACATTGCAAAGTAATATGAAATCAAGGTAATTTTTAAAAGAGGGTAATAAAAAAAATTATCTTCGTTTTCAATGTAGGATGGGAGACTGCTTTCATTCCTTGGCAGTTTTCCAGCACTGGATTAATAATTTATTTCTATTTGCAGAGCTAATTTGAAATCCTTAGATCAGAGGGTTTGTATGTTTTATGAAGATTGTATACAGCAAATTTGATCTTCTGCAGGTTAAAAATTTAAACTATTTTCTGTCATCTTTGGGTATTTTTAACATCTGTTGAGGTACTGAAATTAGCATCTCTCTTGACCTTCTTTCAAGCTGAATTTTATATTTTACCCTAGGATTTTGTAAAAGAAAATGGTCACCTTTATGAAGAAGGTCGCTTCATTCCTGAGGATTTTTTTAGGCACTTTAATAGTACCATTGAGGTCTACAAGGAATTTGCAGACACGTTGGATAAGAATGACTGTATTCTGCCTTCAACAGTAGAAACACCAGAGAATGGTAAGATGACTATCATTTTGGGAACAGAATCTAAGTGAATATAAGTGGGTTCTTTTCCTTTGATTTCAGAGATGCTAAGGATCTGATGCTGTATAACCATGTCTCCTTTTTACTGCCAGTTAAAATTACTACCAACACTGAAGCTTGTATTTCTGTTCTAAGTCCAGTCCTATCTGGCAGTAAAACTAGTGTCATCGTTCCTAGTGACATCATTCCTTAATGTAATCCAAATAACCTTACAATACTCTGCTCTGTTTCTTTTCATCCCAAATATATCCTGGATCATCTTTTTACATTGTTGTTCTTCTTATCTTCTATTAATGCTCTATTTAATTTTTATAAGGCAATAAAGGAGCCTAAGATTGCACTACTGAAAGAACAGGAAGCTGGGACAAGTTGTAAATTGCAGGAGCCTCAAGTCACCTCCATGTTCATCCCATCCCTCTTGAAAAGGGCCATGTTTACTTCATGTAAAAAATTTAACAAGCTCAAGTCAGGCTCCTGCAGTTCATTCTCATCCTTGCAGTAAATGGAGGTTTTGTATTCTCTTTACTGTCTCTAGTGACAGCTATTAGCTTTTTAATTAGGGCAACGTATCCAGTTGCACATTTACACCAGTAGTAACTGGAAGCAGATCAGTGCCATAACCTAAGAACGTGTTTAAAGCAACTGCTTTTCAAGAATAGCTCTGCAGCAGCAGCTCAGTGTGTAGACACATCTGCCTCTTAATAAGACTGCTTTTTTTGGCTTAATCGACTTCATAAACAGCCCTGTAGACAGATTTTTAAAACAGCCCTAAAGCAACATCAAAGTAGCCCTATAGCCCATCATCCTATATAGAGGGAACTGTATTTTAAATTACATAATGCTGACATACTCATTTTCTATTTAGATTCCAGAGTCGCTGTCACAAAAACATTTTTGTTTCCTCCTGTTGCTGCCAGCTCCCTTAGGAATGACAGCATTGGCAGTAACACTAGCAGTAACAGTAAGTACAAGTGATTGAATTAATATATGTGTCTCCATTTTGTTCTGGTAGCTGGTTGTTATGAGAGCTCAGAGGAAAAGAATGTAATTAATTGTGCAAATTAATGGGAAGTTACGTGTGCCTGATGGTGTGCCATGTGTTTCTCAGCTATCGTACTGAAATACAATGGAGTTATCTAATCAAAATTTAGAGATGCTATCAAGTTACAATGATGTGACAGCTCTCTGCAACTTGGAGAGGGCAGGTCTCTTTGTTTTGGCTGTCGTGAGGTCCTGCTGGTCATATGGCCTCAGCAGACTTGGCTGTCTCAGACACCTCGTTTTAACTCTCAGAAAAGGAAGTTGCTCTAAGCATTCCTGTCCAAAATTGGGCCCAGGGTACTCACGTGAACAAAGAGGTTGCCTGTACATTGGATTTTGAGAGTACTGTCAATCCCAAGCTTAATACCTGAAGACAGCCCTCATGTTTACTTGCTGTAGTTGCAGTAGGTCCAGATCTGCAGTCAGCATGCTTTCGGTTGAGGTCAAGGACAAAGTCACTCCACTTTTGGCAGGCTGTAATCTTCTCTCTGGTGTGGCCATCTCTGTGTTTCTCATCTGTCTTGGTCCAGTGTATTACATGACTGGTCACTGAGATAAGAGAGCCTGGACCTGTTGCTGTTAAGAGCCTCAACATTACCTGTCAAAAAGTCTGAAGGGGTATAAGAATCTGAGGTCAGGAGAAACTGCAAAGTTTCAGGGGCTTTTAGTGACATCATGTACAACAAGGTGAATACTCTCTGGAGCTTTCCTTGTGAACAAAAGAAGGGGATTTTCCTTATTTCCTTAGGTTCCCGAAATGGTGGTTAAAGCTTAACCATGTTGTTTCCCTTGTTCCTGTTTCCCATACACATCAGGATGACAATGTATCCCTCTTTCACAATTTCCCCCTTTCACTTCACAAGCATCCATGTTATCTAAATGCATGATGATGAAGTGTGTGGTTGGTACTCCTTGTGCTTAACTAAAAATGGGCAAGAAGGCAGCCTGTTGTACCCTGGTGGGCACGATGGTAGCTTCTAACAGTGGGACAGATACTACTTAAGACTGTGTTTCTTCTCATGCTCCTTCTCTTGGGAAAGTTTAATTTAGTTATTCTCTGGGGTTTTATCACCATGCATGCTACCTCTTAGTTGGCTTACAGCTGCTGTCAGGTTTGAAGCCCTTTCTGATTGCTTTCTAATTAAGAGAAGGTCGTAAGTCATCATTCCCCAGAATCCTTTGTGTAGAAGGTTGGAACAAAAACCACCTTCAACTCCTGGCTGCCACCCTGCCTCTCTGAAAAGAGAAGTCTCACTGCCATAAATTCCTCGCCAAGAGGTCACAGAGATGACTGCAAATAACCTGATCAGCCCAGGGCCAGTTATGAGGCACCAGGAGGGGGCTAAAGAGCACATACCTGTCTCTCTCAGGTTTGAACATGTGATAATTTTTGCTGTCACTGATAGAGAAAGAATATTCAGCTGCAGCCTGAAGCAATGGGAATGGATCGAGGAGCCAAAAGAAAGACGGATAGATTACAGGAGCAGTTCAGATGAAAGGAGTTTGATCCAGTACAGTAACAGGAGTGAGATGGGGCAGTGCAGCAGAGTGTGGCACCTGTGTCTGTACATTGGAAGGGAGTACACAAGCACGTTTATTAATCTTCTTTTGTAACTGGAACTGATAATCAAGTAGGAAAAAAGCCTAATTAAAATAATGCAGTAAGTCAAATTGCTTGGCTGGCCATATGCTCTACAGGTGTGTTTTAACTGATTATCATTCTCTTAAGCAATTTATTGGAAAATTGGATATCAGTTAACAGTCTTATATAGAAATTACATGAGGACTACACATCTGGGACTGGGGACAGTTTGAACTCGTAATCAGATTAAATTACATTAACTTGGACAGTGGATGCTGACTGGTTACACTTTAGTTATTTGTTTGGAGTTTTTTGCAGGGAGGGATCTGTGGATTCTTTATTGGCATCTTTGTCTTACTCCCTGAAAATGGTCTTCAGTACTGATTTTGGTTTTATCTGGGTTTATTGCTAGGTTTTCTCTTTTACTTAATCCCTACCTTCTTGGAAGGAACAACAATGAATAAACCTTATTACTTCCCATGTGAAGACTCCCCAGCACAGGGGACCCTGTCTGCTGGCTTCAGTACTGTTCTCAGAACAGCAACACTAGATTCAAATTTCATAAAGGAAAACATTTGGAGAAGAGGCGAAACCTGAAAAAAAACATCTCCAGACACAAGCTATTGCAGTATTTTTTTTTAAATTACCCTCTTTAACATTAAACAGTTTTAAATGGAGATAATTAAAATTAATGGGTTTTAGACCATTTATAAGCGTTCAGTGTTCGCAGAAGAACCCCTTCAGTTTAATAATGAATTTTGCATCTGTTAATAAAATCTGTGTACTCAGATGACTCAAACTGCTCTTAATTCTAAATTCAACTTAGACAAACCTGAAGTGCATCATCTAATAAAATCATTTGTGAAATAATTATCATAGAAATTTTATATAAATTAGCTGAATTACATTTTTTTCATGTTGTTGCTACATTTATTGTAAGAGTCATGTTTCATTACTTCATTATTATTGCACAATGATAAAATTAAACTACTATAATAGAGTAGAACCTTGACAAAATCTACTCCAGAGGTCTTAACCACAACTAAGTGTAAAATGGAACAATTATTCTGTTCTAATTTTTTTTTTTGAATGACATTATTGCTGGTTTCATTCTTGTAATACTGAATGTAGATCTGTGGCATGTTCCCACTCCATCTTTTCCCACATAAAATTCTCAAACACCACACCCCACTATGGTCCAATTTAAATTCCAATTACTATTTAAATCCCAGTCTCATTGATATTTCTCTGGATCATTATACTGTGCATAGCCTAAGGAATTCAGATGAGATGGTTCCTATGTAAAGAACAAGTGTCAAGATAAGAATTTTTGAGTACTGATCTCTTTCAGTGGTTGAACCAAACAATAAATAGTAGTCTTTTTTTTTACCACCAGATGAATCTCATGTTACCCTGATTAAGCTTAAACTTACTAGCTATTGCTAACACTTCTCACTCAATATAGTGCCATAGAATTGTTTATATTTTCATGGAAAGTTCAGTGTTTCTTTCTTCCATTGTTGCCTGTAACTCCTTCACAATTATTTGGCTTTATTATTCAGTACTGAACAGCTTGAAGAATGTGTAAACACAGAGAACTCTGTAAGTGTTTTTAGAAGGAAGGTCTACTTTTATAATTAAGCAAAGAAAACCGTAGTTTAATTCAGTAATTGCACAACAATTTGAAAATATTCACCCATGGCTTAGTGCAATTGGTGTTGCCTCTGTGCCTTTGTGCCTTTGTTCCAACTTTACAGTTAGTGGAAAACCTTAATGAACAGGTGAGAGCTGCACTGAATTTTTAGAGATAAGATCTTGTGGTAATTGTGTTGGAGCTGAGCAGAGGTAAAGTGAAAATTCCTTTGAGACATCTATGGCAAAAAATCAAGCCAGTGCTTTGAATCATAATTGGTTGCTAAACCTACACACATGGCTGAAGATGGAGAGCAGCTCAATAACTTCATTGTGTAGCTGAGTGGCTTTTAATGTACACACGTTTTGTTCACAAGTTAATATCCCAATGTCCACAAAGACTATACATAAATCTACGTCAGATGAGCTCACTTCCTAAGGGTTTCTTCCACAAGAGGCAGAGTGAGAGCTCTGGGAGGTGCTGGCCTACTTCCACTCCCTTTTCACACCTTACTGGATGGAGTCTATTTTAAGTGTATAATATACTAACTGCAAAGCCAACAGTTCCTTTGGCGTTGCCCAAGGAGTTCACAAAGTTACTGAAACACCTGGTTCTTCCCATTCCTTCTCCTACTCTGCCTTTACAACTGTTGGGAGTGGAAATCTTTCTGTGTAGAGCTCAAAAGTTTCCAAGATAGTAAAAAGTCCCTCTGGAAGGAATAAAAACCTATTGGCAGCCAGGTTTCTTTCCTTATTTCCCTTTCCTTCATCGAGACATAGGTCCCTGGGAGGTCCTCCAGACTGAAAAT
The DNA here is from genome assembly GCF_000699245.1 of Pterocles gutturalis. Classification (NCBI taxonomy): domain Eukaryota; kingdom Metazoa; phylum Chordata; class Aves; order Pterocliformes; family Pteroclidae; genus Pterocles; species Pterocles gutturalis. Next base: position 47,801 of record NW_010102731.1, read on the forward strand.
TCTCCAGCCTGTTTTGTTTTAGGTGTTACTATAAATAAAAAACACATGAAGAAACCTGCCATAATGCATTTCATTCTCCACAAATCTTTCATCTTTTTTCTGGACTTGAAAGTGTATCTAAATAATCTGTTGTTGTTTGCTTTTTAAGGTAGTTTTGGGTTAATTAACTTTCAAATTAATTCATACATGATCAAGTTATGGAAAAAAAAATCTCTTTTCATTTTTAAAAGGTAGGCTGGGGAGGGTGTCACAACTGGACTGTATTTAGGTTCTGTCCTTGGGCTGTAGGTCCCCACTTGGAAAGCTAATCATATATTCCTTTTGATTTTCCATAGATGCTGAAGAAAGCATCTGCATTGGAGATACCTCCTCAGAAATCAGATTTTTCCACTTCTAGATACTTCATTGTAAAGAGGGCTCTTCTGTTTAAGATTCTCTAAAGGTTGTGAAAAACTGTAAAATGAGGGTGCTAGACTATCACTGATCACCCAGCATACAGAACATTTCTCTACAAGTTCACATAAAAATCAGCATGCTTGCCATGACACGCTGCTCAGCATTGCAGAGTAGACAGAGGATTTTTGAGGTTATACAATCTACCATAGCATGTTATCAAGTAAATTATGCTCTATATCACCTGAAGAGTTTTTCCTTTGATTTCTATTTCACTTTTCCATTTTTTTCAGAAATTTGCAGGTCAGAATCCAGAAAACATGACCATCCCTATAGGATTTATGTAATTCAGTTGTATAACTCAGTGGTCTCTCATTGGGTAGAATGACTAATGTGATTAGGCAAAGCAGTGTCGCATTTTTCTTGGCTAGAGCACAAGAGCAATATTGGAATTTTCTGCTGAGAATACAGTTCAGATAGAATAATGACAGGAATCTTTTTTGAGATGTTCAGGCTGGCCTTACCCCACTTGAGTTTTTCCAGATTTCTTGAAGGTCAGTTCTGCAAGCAAATCTCCTCTATGCCTAATCTGGGACAGAGAAAAGATATGCCCCTCCAGTTAATTTCTGCTCTTGATTTTAATGTCTGAGGAGACAGAGGCAGACTAATTGATAGCCTCTCTTTTTCACCTGATGTTCACCTCTGTAGAACTTCGTCTGCTATCTTTTCCTTATCCCCTGTAGACAGATTTCTTTCACAGTAAGCTAGCATTGGTTCTGCTTGACTGATGTTTCCTTTTAGTGTGCTGAGTCTGCCAGATGTAAGTAAAATTAAAGCCCCTATAGTCAAAACCTAGAGTTTGTAAACAGTGTATGAGAGAAAGAGATGCATATAGTATATAGATATATAATACACAGACTTTTTGTTTTCTGACTTTTAGGTCTGTCTACCATGACTCCAGAAAACACAGCTGAATTTCAGAAATAAAAAGAACATTTGTGCTAAAGCTTGCAAAATGACAAGCAGAAAATCTCAGAGTTGAAAATGAGTTGCCAGTTAATGATGAGAAGGCTCCTTTCTAAAGTGTTTTCTTGGAAGCTGTTTAATAACGCACTAAATGCACATTGCTTGACCCAGTATATCATATCATACATGCTTAGACATTTGCTGTTTGCATGAGTCACACAAATTTCTAGTGCTACCCGTCCATTTTCATTTCTGTATCTCATCACCTACACTTTTCCAGTGTTTACAGTTTGGTTCTTTTCCTGTAATCTGACAACACACCCAGTATTCAACCTGCAGACACTAAATCTTGAAGTGAATTAAAACTGGGTGGACGGTGTCTAAACTAGCAGTCTTCTGTGGCTCGCTTTGCATTTCAGAAGGTGGATCCCAGGGTGACTCTGTAGGACTTTTCACATCATTCTCTTGATTAAATAACTGAAGGGCCACATTTTTGTCTCAGCAAGCATACAGCTCCCTGTGAGGGAAATGGAATTGCTTGTTTACATAAAAGACTAGGATTGGGGCTTTTCCATATAAAATGTGAAAAGCTATCAAGAAATGGTTACAACAAAATAACACATATCTGGACTTCAAGGTACAAGGGTTCGATCTTAATGAATCCAGTGTGAGCTTTTCAGGCAGACATTAGAAGTGAAGTCAGGCTTATTTTGTTAAATTAACCTCCCTTGAGAGACCTCATGTTGATCATTCATTAGTGGCAAGGTGCAGTGTTTATCTGCAGTCAGTGGTATGTGTCTTACGGAACTTAGGCAAATGCACGAAGTGACTGATATATTCTCTTCCAAAGAATTACTTTGTATTACAAAGTACGGGAAAGAGAAAATTCTCTACAAATGAAAAAGAGAATTAGTGTTGGAACTATTCAACACAGCTGTTTCAGAAACAGGAGGAGCATCCTTGTGGTCAAAAATTTCCTGTGAGATTTTATATGATGTGCACCTCATATATACAGCTCTTTGAAGTATCTGTTCTGCTACTTAAGATGCTGTTATGTAGGTGGTGCATAAAAGTGCCTGTGTTAATAGCATTGCCCTGAAGATAGTTTTCTGCCATAAATCTGTCTTCACTAACGAGAACATCTGTAATTACAGAAGAGGCACTTGGCTTCATTAGCAGCTCCAGCCTGCAAGGGATCAGCATAGCACTGACATCATTGCTGTCTCTTCTTATTGGCTTTATTTTGGGAGCCGTATACTGGAAGGTAAGAAATATTACATTTAATTGTTTACATAGTGATACTACATTTTACAGCTATGAGGAGGCGGGAAGAACAGAACCGTTCTGCATTTGAAAGCGAGAGATGTCTCTTTTGATCTTCGCTGAACTGTGTGCCATGCAAATGTAAATTTATGTTGTCAAATTCTTGAATTCCACCACCAAAGTGCAAATCCTGTCTTATCAGCATGATAGCTGTCTAATTGGAAATGAAAAACATGGGATTCTCTCAATTTCCCGGTTCTCCTATTATGTCTTGAGAAGAGGATTCTTTTACTTTTGCCCCTTGTGCCCCTGCCTACAATGCAAAGGCTTTGATAGTAAAATTATACTGGTAGAAGATGTCTGTTAGAGGACAAGACTTGGTCTGCATTTTGCAAGATGACTTTGATAGTGAAAATCTGAAGCAAACTGAAACGTACAACAATTTTTTAAGGAGTTGTTAAAGAAAGCTTTAGAATATTTATATTTAATGTATTTTCTTCCTAGAAAACACATCCCAGACCAGAAAGTGATGAAACAACACAGTGTCATGACTGTCAAGAGGAAAATGAAATAAGGTATATTGTTTCACTTTGTATATGTATATACAAATGTAAGTTTATGTTTGAGAGCTACTTCCTGAAGGTTTCTCTCTAGCTCTAAGATATACACAAAAAACCCCAAACACAAGGTCTTGCTGTAGAGACAAATATGTGCTTAGGGTGTGTCCTTTAAAGGAGCTTCTAGTTTAAATATAAAAATTGATATGGAGGAGATTTCTGCATACAAAACTTTATTAAGGGGACATTACTTTTACTTTATCTGCCCTTACTCCCACTGTCAGAAGGAATTGCTGAGACCTATACAGGAAGCAACAAAAAAAAAAAAAAGAAAAACAAAAGTGAAATTTGTTATTTGCTGTGTGGTGTAAAGCTAAATTGATATTCTGTAAATAAATAAAAAACAATGTCTTCCTGTCTGTGATCCTAAATCCTTCCAAACATTTTTTACATTTTATGTTCTTTCAAGAGTGTGTGTAAGCATCTATGTTTTCTGGCATTTTTTTTAATGTTTATAGAAAGTTATTGAGAGCTCATTCAAATCCTAACAACTTCCTAAGGTCATCCTGAAATGGTTCACAGCTCTATTATACTTAAACACTGCTTTATCTGATTTTTAAGCAGAAAAAAATCTGCACAACTCTGTCAATCAGATATACCTTAGAAATAACAGTTGGAGACATTCAAAGTTGCTTGGACATGACTTGGGCAAAGTCTGTGAAATTCAGAAAGTGACTTGGGGGTATTTTAAGTTAGAATGGTTCATGCTGAAGTGTTTTGAGTGTATTATTTAACTCAATATTTCAGGGTGTTTGGTCAAATTTTAACTATGAGGGATTAAGGGAAAGATGCAGATGGCAGAAGGACAAATCTTACCCTGTAGGCTTCTCCTACTGTGTGAAATGCCTGGTGCTGCCCACTGTTGAAGGCAGAAATAGGCAAGGTTCTGATCTAGCAGTTTGGTCACAGGAGCTGAAATTTTCAGGTTTAAAACTTTCAGGAATATTCTTAAAACAAATTTTCTTCATGTACAGTACATAGAATGGAAGACTGTGTATTCACCAAGTATATTAGTCTGTGTATTCACCAAGTACATTAGTAGCTACAAATAGCTCGTCCTACACCTCATCCTCACAGGTATTAAAACTTGTGAAATGGAACATGCATCTTCCTTTTAACTTCACAGGAAATATAAGATATTGCTTTATTGGAAGAAAAGAGGAAAGACGAAACAATTAGTTACATGCAGGAGATTGCCTTAACAGGAAATTTAAACAGGTTACATTGTCCATCAGATGTCTTCTTAAACATCTGGCATATGTTTTTTTTTCTCCCTCCTCCCTGATAAATTTGTAATATTCATCTGCAACTAGGAGGACCTAATAGCAAATATAAATTCTAATACTTTGTTCCCTTTTATTGTACCTAACTGATAAACACTTACACTATTTCTTTGAAACACTAGCATTGTAGCAATAAAGTACTTTTTCTTTTTTTTTCAGTATGTTGCAGCAGAAAGAAAAGGAACATCTACAAGTGTAGCTGTTGCTTTTTCTCCCTCAACACTGTTACTGTTTCATGTACTGGTAAGTTGTTGTGGTTGAGAGTCTTACCATAGGCTTAATAACTTTTGGCTGCTGAAATATAAAGTGATTCAGAGTCCATTTTGGGATAAAAAATAAAATGAACTTGTTATCAATAGGCTTCATTTGTACCTCAGATCTTTAGCAATTAATTAATTATTGCTAATAATCCTGTATCATTAGTTTAGGCATTTGACTTGTAACCTGAATGTTACAAAATGAAGGATGCTTTAATTCCAAAATGAAGGACAGCTACTGCTTCTCCTTTTTAGCATAAGAGCTGATGTAGAGAAGTCTTCAGCTGTTATTCTACAGCTGTTTCAAATCAGTGTGACCTAAAAAACACAATACTTAAACTAGCAACCTGCGTAGGAGAACACGCCAAGTAGAGCTGAGCTTCTGTTAATTGTTGCTTACTCAGCACAGTTTGCAGTCTCTGTAGCCTTATCAGGTACATCATTCTTGCTTTAGTATGTAAAAGTGAACTTTCTTGGTCCCAGCTGTACTCTGAAGAATGGTGCATGTCTCTGGCAAGGGGCTTCTGGCCACAGGAGTTGTGCTGTACTACTTACCCAACGACACCTCTGGCAAGGGTCTGGAAGATTCAGGCAACACTGAATGTTTCATTTTATATTATGAGTGGAAAGAGCAGCATAAGAGGTTTTGCAGTGCATCTTGTAGCAGTCATTCTCAGGTGTATTCCAGAGTGTTCATTGTGATCAAGTTAGCTGCAACTTGAGAGATTTCCAGTCTTCTTAACTGCTTTGTTCTAAATGTACTTACTAAGAAGGGAAATTATCACTGCATTGGACAAGTTGTTTGGTTTTTCCAAAGATGTAAGCTCAGTTTGCTATTGGCTTGTCTAGATTACTTCAAAGGGAAGTTTGCTGCCAGAGATTGCCAGAGACCATAATGCAGAAACATAACACTTTTGTAAAACCATGAGAGTTGTTTCACCACCGTAGTTGATATCAATGAGCTTTTGCAGGCAAGCGTGTTCTTGGACCAGGAAAGTGCTTCTTAATAATTTTTCTTTCATAATAAAGGAATGTCTATGCAAATGTCATTTAATTTATCTGTTTGCAAATTATAAGAAAAAATGTCTGTTATATGCATGTGAAAAGCTCTACTGTTTAGAAAGAGAGGAAAACTGATCAGCAAAATTATAATTTCTGTTTTTCTCTTCAGGCAGGTAACAGTTCCATGTTCGCTTCATAAATGAAGCAGCTTTAAGCACATTCGTATTCCTTCTGGAGTGACAGACTGAGTCTGCATCTGTTGTTGCTGCCCATGACTCCATAGACATGATATAGAAATGAGGACAATTTGTGTTTGTTACTGTGAAACCAACACTGAATTGAACAACGACAAGAAGAGTGTGCACTTAGCAGGACTGTATCTTATATGAATATCTACCTTGTGTGGCATTTGGGGATTTTTAATTGCATTAGTACTTGCAGCTGACTCTGGCAAACAAAGTACATGTCCTGAACAAGAAACATCTTTCAAATGCCTCCAACTATGTATAACCATTGAAAGTCATAAATACCTTTACATCCTTAATTTAAGTTCTGTGTCCTCTACCTTACCTTGGTGTCTTCAGAAGGAGTTCTCTGAACTGATATAAAATGCAGAAATAGATACAGATAACATACTCTTCAATATTGTATATAAAACTTGAAAACAAAGTCATGCCATGGACCCGTGTTCTAGCCTTTTACTTATAAGGAGCTGTATTTATGCCTGACAAAGGTCATGTGTACAGCAACATGTGGTCTCTGTCGGGTGCCAGGTGGCTGATTGCCCACGCCAGAAAGCCTCAAGAATTCATCAGCGTTCATGATCTCTCTTCAGGAGAGGCAAATACTGGATGAAGACGAAGTAAACAGGAGGTGAATGTGCCTCATGGAGCTTCGAAGCATTAAGAGTAACTGCTGGGTATGTGAACACTGGTGACATTTCCAGCCATGCCAAGGGAAGGGAAAGTAAAGAGTCTGAACTGCGTTCAAACATCAGAGTAAAGACAAACCCATGAAGTGCATTTTAAATGCTGAAGATGCATGCCATTAATACCTTGTCTTTAAATGTATAGCATAGAACATCGGAAAGATCCTGAGTGTATTTAGCTTTTACTTACATCAGCTGTAATTAATGTTTGCATTGTGCTTTAAGTGCTTAGTAAGCTTACATATCCTGGCATTCTCCATTCTTAAAGTTAATTCTCTCAAAACAAAAGAGAACGGCTTTGTTTCCCACTTGTCTTCTGCATCAATTGCTGATGTAGCATCCATGGAATCTGTACAGGACTGATGTACAGACATACACTTTCAAGTAAATCCTAAAAATACCATGGTAAAAGCTGCAAGTGTAGTTGTGCATCTTTTCATCTTGCCTCTTTCCACATAATGGGTATGAATAATTTATCTGTATTAGAGATTTGTACTTCAGAAGGTAAAGGTGGCTCACTTCAGTTGACAAACTGTCGTCTGTCGACAAACTGACCAGGTCAGCAAGAGTTTTAGTTCAAGTAACTTGAAAACTTAAAACCACCACCCTTTTAATGTTTTGCATAAAGTTGGATTTCTCTTTAAAGTATATAGTTAATTTTTTTAAGAATTCTTGTGGAAATTTAAATAATCTACTGAATTTTCTGAGAACCATGCATAAAAAGAATATGACATACATATAATATATACGTGTGTGTGTGTGCATGTGTGTATGTGTGTGTGTATTATAGGTAAAACTGATCTTTCATACTCACAAAAAAGAAAAAATCTCAAAACCTTACTGTGATTGATAACAGAGTTTACGTGTGCATGTGGAATTTTGACCCTACTGAGATCAACATCGAAACTTCTCACGAATTCACTGATACAGGGATCATGTAGAACTATTTTTTATTTTTACTGAGGCCTTTTTGCACTTCCTGGGTGTCAGAAAAGGGTCCTCAAGTCCTAATCAGCTGGTGTAAATTAGCATAGTTCCATTAATGTTAACAGATTTTTGGGGTGTGCATCATCTGAGGAACTTCTCTTATACTGGATCAAAAGAAGCTTAGTATGACAATTAGGCCTTAATTTTTATTCAGAAGATGCTGCAGCACTTATCACTTCATAAGAAATAATCAAGGTTGCTCATCACTTCTAAAAAGCAAGTGCATTCCAAATTTTGCTCTCTACAAAAATCAAACAACACAGTTCCCCATCTGCAGCTCAGTCTTATTTGATGTTGTGTCGTTCTTTACTCACAAGGACCTCAGACTTTATGTTTCAAACTTATTTAAGAGCTACCCTGAAAGAAATGTCAGCATGACCTAACTGTTTGGAGATTTGCACTTTATTGTTAGTGCAGAGAATAACTGCATATTGGTTTTGACAGAGCAGAAAAGTATTCATAGTAAGTGGAAGCAAATATCCTTACACATTTTACAAAAACCTCAAATACTTCATGTTGCTATGCAATATGTTCTCAAAGCAATCTTATGCATTTGAAGTTTTACTGTGTTTTTCTTTGATTCAGTTAAATAAGAATCTTCTCTTTAGTAATGTTCTTTGTTCATAAGAAAGTTTTCCTAAATGCTTTTTTCCCAGAAAATCAAATACACAATAATGTACACTCTTGTGCCCCAAATTATACTTTGGTATTCAAAATGCACAATATTTTAGAATCCTTAGTCTACCGTTCAATACTGTAGAAATTGTCAGCTGTAAATTGAAACCTAACATTAAACCCAGATAGACTGCTGCAAAATGTTCACCCTCCAAGAGTATCATCTTAAAATGATAAGTGACTTTCAAATAATTTCCGATAAATATAATCTCTTCCATGGAGCAAGGCAAAATTAAGGCTACATAAGAACAGAAAGAAAATTAATGTATAAACCTTCCAACTTTACACCATAAATATTGTTCTTTGAATATGCACCATAGTATGGCCATGGAGTAGCAGAATTGTTGTTGGAGCTAGTGGTTTTCATGTGCTCAGCACCCCCTTTTGAGAGATCTGAACAAAACATTGTGTGTTCTCCATCATTTGCAAAGCAGAAGGACAGTTTTGACATTTGTAGGTACAGTGGATGGTGTGGCACTTGGAAATGGGATCATGAAATTATCTGAAAATTTCTGTGCCCAATTTATCTACCCACTGAGGAGGCCCTTACTTTGGACATAGTGAAATTTTGAAAGACTACTGACTTATGAACCATCTTTGAAATCAACAGAAATAGAATGTTACTGTTCAGTGGGAGCAGGGATGGCAGAAATTGTCCTTTAATTGCTTCTTTTTCCAGTTGTAAGCTATTTAACTTCTGAAGAGTGATCAGTTTTTCAGTCTTCTTTTTGGGTAGACAGAGCCCATGCATTAACAGAAAATGAACACCCTTTCTCCTAAAATGAAATTGGGGAAAAGTGAGTGTTGTATTTTTTATACAAAAGTCAAACAAATTTGTTTTTCAGGTATCTGTGGTTTTGTGAGAAACTAACATTTTTAGTTTTCCTTTGGAGTAGTTGAACTTTGCATGCACTTAGTAGTGGCCTTGTAAGATAAAAAGCAGATCGTGATACACTGAGTAACTCAATGTGCTACTTTAGATGTGTGTTTACTTGAATAAACTAATGGTACTTATTTTATCACAAGGTCATTTTATAAGTGAGCTTATAAAATGTGCTATACTGTGGACTGTGTGTACAACCTGCACATTTTTTAGATTCTGATCTTTACCAGCTCTGTTTTCTCTGTTGCTCTCTCTTTGTAAGATGCTGAAACTGTTCAGTACACACAATATAACTATTAAATTGAAAAGCTAACTGTACATGTAAAATACAGATATTTTGAGTTAGATTTACATTTAAGAATTATCCAACATTCTTCAGTTGAGGAATCTGATTTAACTGTCTGTTAAATGCAGATCTACAGTAATGGTGGCATGTTGCTATTATGTTATCAAATTGATGGAACGCGGAAACTTCAGACTCTTTAGTGATAGAGACAAATGTTTGCTGGTTGTATCATGGGCAAATTCATTTATTTCAGTGTAAATGTCAGCACAGTCTTGCATAGTTACATTCTGACTGAAGGTAATCAACAAAGTTTATAAATTGTGATGTGTATGTATATATGTGTCCTCTTAAAGACAGATGTTTTCCCAGATCCTTTTTTATACCAGTTCAAATTTGGAATTTACATTATATACATATACTTTATTGTTCTAAATAAAGATATTATGCACTGCCAAATAATTAGTATATTGCATTGTGTCAGTCCTATTTAAGACCTTTTTTAAGTCCTGTAATCTCCTGGAAGAATTTTCTGCTGGAATGTGTCTGCTTAGATGCAGGCTCCTTCATAAATACATTTGATTTCTTAATCATGCATTTTGAAGTCTTGTGCCACCAAAGTATATGCACTCATTATTAGCCATCAGTGCTGATCCATAGTGTATCTGTGATTATGAAAATTATTCCAACTTCAGAATTAGAAGTCATAAAACTTGTAGCTCCTCAATGAGCTTAAATTTGTTTCTGCCCCGTTTTAGGCAGTTTTTCACATCCCATTCTTGCTGTTAGCCACGTATTGGAATTTTAATTTAATTTACCACTAAAAAGTCTGAACGTTGTTGATGCACTTCTTTTGCAGTAAGTGGCATTTACCAACTGAAAAAATTATTACAAATAACAGGGTTTTTCAGCTGGGACTAAGGTTTATCCCATGAGGATGGCATCCTTCCTTTCATGTTTCAACAATTTATTGTGGCTTTTCAGGAAGAAGCCCAGGACAGGGGATGAGGTTGGGAGGAAAAACTGAGCTACTCAAGGACCTCTGGCACCTCTCCCCTCCTGCGAGTGAATGAAAGGACACCAGCCTAAGAGGAAGAGATAAACCTGTTGAGGCTTTCAGCCTGCCTCGGAGAGAGGTAAGAAGCCTTGGAAGAGAGACGAAGCTGCAATAGGCAGATACAAAGGGTTTACAAACAGGAGTAAGGAATGGAGAGGACTGATGAGAAAGCAGAGAGCAGGGTTAATGGTCTGGGAAACATGGGGACAGGATTTTGGGATGGGAGAATTTAGGGCATGGACAAGAATGAGAGCTGTGGCTGTTGGTCTGGACAGAGCAACAAATGCTCATGGGCTTGAAGGTGGCCATGGAGCAGTGGAGCTCTGCACTGATGGTGTAACAGAAGTCATGCCCTGAGGAGGAGCACTGGTAGCTCAAATGGGTCGGAGGTACAACGAGCACTTGATTCAGCTAGGGCTAGGTGAGGACCACGTAGCTGCAGAGGTTGGAGATGAGCACACTTCATGTGGAAAGCAGCATTAATGTAACAAAAAGGAGACAGACTTGACCTGTAAATTCGGCAAGGCAGAATTAACAGCAGGGTACCTGGAAAGAAGATGTGAGAGCTATTACCTAACAAAACAACTCTTGCTGAAGTCAGGAGCTGGTAATTGAAGAGTGAAAGTCTGGGGAAAAAAAAATGTAACTCTTCAGCCAAAGAGGCACCACCATAATGTTTTTGGTAATCTGACTTACAATTTTTGGTGCCTTATGTAATGCTGACTAACTACTCACCACCACCACCACCACTTAATCTGAACCCTGGAGACTTAAATGTGCTAAAGGATCAAGATAAATATTTACCTTCAGTTTTCCAGTTTCAGTGTCTCCAAAACAATTAATATAAACTTCTTATTCAGCAGACAAAAATAAAGGCCGTCTGTCCAAGGCCTGGAGAGCATTAATAATGGCATTTTCCTACTTCTGTCAGGCCGAAAAACAATGCTTATTATAATAAACTACTGTTTCTTGATAGCAATACATTTGAACAGCTTAATAATTCTGTGAAATCTTTGTATTTTAGATCATCTGGATATATGCCCACTCTACATACACTCCACATTACACTTCAGTGTAATTTTATTCCATGTTAACAAATGTGCATTACTAAACAGATTTTTGCCCAAAGTTTCTGAAAGGTAATGCATAGGATGTTTTTAGTTTTAATGAGATGGGTTGTTTCAGGATTTCACACTGTATTAACAACCTATAGAACCACTTCTTTACTACTCTTCATGTAGCCGTTGATGATAAATTTTCTTCCAAAGTTCAAACATTTCTACAATGGATTAGGTTTCCCAATAACAACACTGAAGCATGTGCTAACACAATCAAGTTTCATGTTATATGCTTAAAGGGAATAATTATATGCCGGTGCGCAGTAGAAAATAAGGCTAAATTAAAGCAGACTGCCAAAACCGTGAAGCATGAGGGAATGGAAGTTTAACTCTATTTTTTGTATGCCATATCCTGAGGAAAGTTATTTCAACACGTAACAGGAAAAATCCCAAATGCGATTATAGTTCCCCTGACTTGTGGCCCTTTCTGCAATATCCCACAATAAGCAAGCAGGAACTAAAAATACAAATTAGACTTCTTCCAGACAGACATGAACCTTGGGCTTCTGGCCAGTCACAAAATAGAGGGACAATTTTCATTCTTTTTTGGCAAAGAAGATATTTTCTTGAGCTCATGGAAAAATATTCAACTGAGATCACAAAAACCTCTTTGTTTGTCACCAGTTCTGCTGTGCAGGATAATAGCATGATAGTAAAATTGGCCCAATCAGAGCAAAGAAGCTGCAGAGCAGAATGTATAGCTTTTGTCGTTTAAGTGACTACCCCAAGTGACAAAATGTCATCTTAGAAATTTCACCTTGTCATCTCCTACATTATGATTGATGGTTATTAGGACCCCACAGGTTATTTAATCTGTCATGTTCTTGAAGTTAAATATTTTAGACCTTCCTTTTTCTTGGCAATGCTGTCATCATTAACAAAACACAGAACAGCCTTCACCTTTAGAAATGACAAAGTGGGGATGTGTCTCAAAACCAATTAATAGCATCAGTGAAGGCAGAGACACAGTATCTGAATCTTTTGAATCACATCTCTGGTGAATAATGCAATGAGTTCTTTGGGGCAGTTACTCCTTTGCCAGAAGTTGAGAAGTATCCTATTGACATGGTGGTACCACTTGGCAGTTTGTTTTTAAGCCTTGTTCCACACCGTTCCAGAGGAATCCAGTTGCCTCAGTCAGTAAGGACTTGTGTTTTCTTGATTTTGTTTCAAATGCTTTAACCTTTGGATAGAACAAAAAGTTGTTGAAAACGAACAATGTTGTTATGTGCTATAATTGGGTAGTCACTACATTTCAAGTAGAATCACTGATACACAGCAAAGTTTTAAGCAGGCGTACTAATGTACCTGTAATGTAGTGTATGCATGTGTGTGGGACAAGGGGTTTGCGGGAGAAGTGGAGGAGGAGCCAGTGTTGGGATTTAGCAAACTTTACAGGTAGCTACCTTGAACTTCAATCATACACCCTGAAGGAATGACTGCATGTTACAGAATCTCTTCACAAATCCAACCCTTGGCGAGAGCAAGCCTCAGGATTGCCAAGTCCCATGCACTGATCAAAAGGCTCACTGGGCACCCCACCCTGCGCTGCATTCCCCAGCCATCAGCAGCTCAGCGCCATCACCCTTCCTGCTCTGTGGCTGCACGTGCCAGACCCACACACACCCACTGCATCCCTGGGGGCACCTATAATGAATCCATCTATATTTCCATATAGGCCACCAAGGTTATTTCACTCAGATACAAAATCTGGCTTTGGGTTGCATGACTCAAAGCCCCAGGTTTCTCTTGCACGCATGCACGCACACACACGCACACACACGCACACACACGCACACACACACACAAACACTCTCTCTCACTCACTCACTCACTTTTGTGTCCTGTCACTGTCCAGGCCCTCCTTCAGCCTGGACCCTGACTCCCTGTGCTCTTCTGTCAAGTCATACTCTGCAATTAAAGCCTCATGTATGCTAGTAGTGCTTAGCAGCCCTACCATTAGCAGTTTTTACATAGGCAGTAAACATTTGAGTTAGTGTTTAGGAAGAAAACACTTCAAATTGTTTAGCAAAGTACTGGACTTCTGAAATTATCCCAGATGGCTTAATCTCAAAAGTTGCTATATTTGTAACTTGGATGAAGGGTGAAGTCACCACAACCACCAGATGTGGACATGGTGCATCTATAACTGGGGAACTGCTGGTCTGACTGTAAAGTGTACTGCACAGCTGTATGCATGCAGGCTGCGAGCACAGTAACTCCCTGAGTTTTTCCTCACAGAAAAAAAAAAAAAAAAAAAAAAAAAA
>NW_010102731.1:61810-75645 GCF_000699245.1 Pterocles gutturalis
AAGGCTATGCTGCATAAATATGTCAACCCTGTTTTCCCCTAAAAATATCTGCCCCTCAAATTTAAGATAGTAACAGCTGGTCAAGTTAATCGGGTGCTTGTTTGTGCAATCAGTTCTCACAGGGTTCCTGTTGCTAAAACTGAACAGACTGACTGAAGTCTAACCTCTTCTGGTGAACCTTTTTGTTGGTCTTCCTCAGACCAATTATAGCCTGAGCTCATTTTGCTGGGTTTCTTCTTGCTGCAGGCCCACCACCTTCTGCAACCCTCGCCTCTCCAACCGTGACTTGACTCAAACCCCACGCTCTTCTCTCCCCTAACTCTGTGTCCATTACCAAACCTTGCTGTGCAGACCAAGGCTGAGGAGCAGCGCATGTTTCCGGAGCCGAGACATGCAGCGCCCCCGGCCCAGCACCACGTGCACCTTCCAGTAGGTGGAGGGTCCACGCAGCCATCCAGTAGCCAGGCTTGCATGCTCTGCCCAGTCAGACACCAAGAGGGAAGCATACAGCCTTGGGGGGCAGACAGCATCCACCGCCTCTTCACCTTCCACTAGCAGTGCTGCACCACAGGCTGTGCCAAGCCATACCCTGCTTGTCTTCTTCCCTCTACCCTGGTCCCAGGAACACTGTGCTATATTTTGTACAGCAACCCAGTTTAAAAGGGAGAGAGGAGCATAGCCTTACTCCCGGCCTGGCCAACAGCTGGTTGAGAAGCCTTTTAATTTCATTTTTTCTCCTTTCTGGGCAAACACTTTAACAATTAGGCTGTTGATTAACAAGGGGAATATCCATCATTCTCTTTATGCACAGTCATAGGGAGGTGGGTGCCTGATCCCTGAAATTAAAAGAAAAAAAAAAAAAAAAGCAAGAGAAAAAGCAAGAAAAAAAGCAACATTTCTAAAGTAAACTTAAAGATAAGCAACAATGCAGGAAATTAGTATGACTGAACGCAGCCCTTGTTGTCAAATTTTCTGATGGTTTTGTAAATATCATGTCTAAATATCATGGCAGTGGCTTAAAAATAAACTGCAAAATTTGGATTTTCTACATTTTTAGATTAGAAGAATGTAGTAACTCGGAAAAACTCTGCAGTACAAAAAGTTAAATAACCTTCACAAGAAATTGTAATGTTTTAAATTCTACTAAATCTACCTAGCTCTGCACATAGTGACAGCAAGCAACCCAAAAATTTAAGAAATCAACATCAAAGAAACAAGTTGTTGTACAAAAGCTCTGCACTCAAAAGATCAGGTTTTGGAGGTTTGCAGGTCATTTATTTTTTAGATGCATAGTCTTGTGGATGATGTAGTTAAGAAATACTTATTTACAGGTCCTGGAATTCTGTAACTTCTTAGGAAGGAGAGAATAAGCATAAAAGAAGAGGAGAAAGGAGCAAATTATTAATTCACATTAACCAGTTAATTATATGAAACTGTTGCATATAAACCATAGAATTTCACCCAAGGATTCCTGAACTTAGTCTGCCAATTTATAATGGACCTTTTACCTTGCAAATATCCATCTAATCTGAAATGAAAGAGATATGAAAGCAAGTTTCCAACGCAGAAAACTATTAACTGCCATTATGTAAAAAGTTAATTTCATTTCCACTTCAAGCTTTTCTCTGTGGTTCTATAAAGTGATAACAGTGCTCTAATAAGGACAGAGTTCAATTGCAGGAGCCAGAGGCAGCCACCATACAGTTTTGGCAATTAAATAAAGCATTTGAAATATCAAAACATGCCGTCTACTTGATAAGATGTTACTCTTCTTCGAAAGTAAAATTCTGTTCCAGGAGGAAGCAGTAAAACAAGAGAACACAAGTTTTTTTCTTTGAAGAGTGTAAGATATCCTTTCTGTTCCACAACCATTCTTCTGACCTTAAGTACTTCTCTGCTCTATCAGTAAGGCATTTAGTTCACTTTCAAAGCCACCAAGTACATTTCTGAACTGAGTTTAATTCATGACTGATTCTTCATTAATTGTTTCCAGTCTCATTACAAGTTTCGTTCTGTTTCAACACGTTTTGGAGCTTAGCACTTCTGGAAATCAACCAAAGCTACGGCTCTAGTAAAAATTATCTGCAGAGAGGTCTCAAGAGGCTGTTTGTGTTAGAGTTTCCCACCATTTACCACAGCTCCTCTGACTGTGGTTACTGTTTTCAGAGCAAAGCTGGCAGAACAGCTCAGGTATTTCTCACCTGTTTTGATACAAAATCAACCAGGCAAACTTGAAAGACTTTAAAAACCACTGGTATTTCATAAATGAAGCTGAGGTAGGTGATACAGCACCGCAAGGGTTGAGGACTTCTCTCATCATCTGTTCTGTCAGCTCTAGAGGGAGAGACAACATCCACCAAAGGACTGCTAATAGACACCTGAATATGTGAAAAATCACATCATAGCCTGTGGCAATCACCTCACTGCAGTCTGCTACTAAGAATAAACAAACAAACATACCAACAGAGCGAGCTGGCAAACCACCCATCCAAAGAAAAGGCATGTTGACTGAGCATAGCAACACAAAAGCTGGTACTTGGTTGTGCCATACAATCTTCATAAACATCAAAGTGCAAGCTCCAGTTTTAAAGTTATTCCCTAGAAACTAGATTTATGATAATCAGGGAGATTAAACCCTCCCTTCTTGCCTAATTTCCAGTTATGTGAGGCACACTTTGTTCATTCCAGGCAGTGTTTCTCAGTGACACACAGGACTTTAGAACACCAGTGGGGCAAAAATAACCAAATCCAACAGCTGTTGTAGCTGGAAAAAGATACAGAAGAGAAAGGAGTTTAAAAGTGTTTTTTTCTAAAACACTACTTCTCTGGGTTCAAAAAAAGCTTTTGAATCAGTCAGTTTCTTTGCTGCAAGTACTGATGTGCAGAATTTGCTTCCCACTATAACCTTGAAGACAAATACTCAAGTTTTTGCCCTAGAAAAATAAGACCAGTTACATTTTAATTGTCTATCAGGAATATTTACTTTATCATGCATGAAATTGATTAGTGTCTACCAAAATTTTCCATTTAGAGTTCAGCCAAGTCTAGTATCTGCATTGTTTATTCCAAGGTCTATTGTATTTATCCTTTTTCTTTTTTGTTCACAATCTTTTGCAATCTTTTTCTCTTAAACTTAATCCACTTCTGGTTGTTTCTCTCTTCAACTCTTGTTTGACCTTTTCTGCCTACCTCTAGGAATAGCAAACTAGAACATTTTGTCAATTGGAAGCTTTACAAAAATACTAAAGTGTTTTCAACAACAACAACAACAACAAAAACCCCTGTTAACCAGTTTTCTGAAAGACCTAGGATTTAATCTGATGTGGATCTAACTCAGGTTTAGCATGTTAAGGTGGGTCTAGATAAACCTCATTATATTAAGTAGGTAGCATAACAAAGATAAAAAATATTACTAATGCTTGTAGTAATAAAAGACAGGCATTTCAGTTTGTGAGAGGTCATGTGTTTTCTTCCCCCTGCTTACAACTATCTGTAAGTTCTCCTCCCCTATGTTTCTAGAAATATCACTGGAAATGTTTTATCAGAAGTTCCTACTAGGTTGTAAACCTTTAAAATTGATCAGTTTCTTATTTTGGTATTTTAGGAAAACAGGCTGGAGGAATCACCCATCCTCCTATCCAGTGCAGAGTCAGTGGTGCCTTTGTCACTCCTGAAGCAAGTCATTTTTACCTGCCAGTAAGAAAGAGCACATGGTCTCCCTGGGGCTACTCAACTGAACATCAATCTCTATTCTTAAAATAATGTCCTTTAGTGTCTTACTTACAGCTTCCTTGCTGCACATTATTAGTTACTTCCCTAAAGAATGTAGAACAGATTGTTCCTTTCTCTCTTCGAAGCCTTCTATACATTTGAAGTTTATTAACTTGTGTCTTTTCAGCCTTTTCCATATTAAACAACTCTACTTACCTCAGTCCTTCTTCACTGGCCATGTTTCCAGCAAGATCCTCTTGCTGCTGTCCTCTGGACTCTCCAACTTATTCAAATATATCCAAAATGTATTGTCTATAAATTAGCAGTGCACTCTTGAAGTGACTGCTATTTGAAATGCGATGAAAGCATTTACTTATTTCTCTGGACTTGATCAGTAGGTGTTGATGCACTGGAACAGAATACCTCAAAGCTTTTACTTTTCTCCAATACAACATAGTTCTGAGTTAGCTCCTGTTGCTCACATACTTTCTGGGTCAGAGTACTTACTGTGAGATGCATCACCTTTTGAAGAACACAACAGTAGATGTTGCTGTTTGGTTTTATTGTTTAAAGTACTTTTATCCAAAATGTTGAAACATTTTTGTCTTACAGCTAGCAGTGGTCCAGAACAAAACAAGTTGGGATCTTTGCAAATGAGTCAAGAAATTAGTCCAGCCATATAGTGGCTTCAGTCAACAAAATTATGTTGCATATTGAGAGTGTCTCTTTTTTGAATGTGTTATGATGAAATTAGACATAGCCATTTCAGATTCGTTTTTCAGCTACAAAGTCACTGTGAGCCCCAGCAGCCATACTGCAGCTTCTCCAAACATTGAATAGTTGACCTGCCACTGAATTTTTCCTGTTAAGAACTGTCGTGGTTTAAGTCGTGGTTTAAGCACAAACTGCTTAAACCACTGCTTAAACCCGTCATACATATTGAACAGAAATGTTCACAAGATGTTTTCCTTAGACTTTCTGAAAAATAGTAATTGTATGTGGCTTTAAAACATAAGCATTTTTCAGATAGTACAGCATTTCCCTAAAGAAGGAAATTCCAACTCTGTCTCTGAAGGAAGATAAAAGTTTGCCTACATGGGAGTTGTTCCAGAATAGCTACTTCTGATTAAATACAGGAATGGGCCTTATAAATCTGAGCTAATACTGTCTGCTTCTAAATAATTTAACCCTTTTTGGAAAAGGATTAAGTTCACTTACTACAAACAGTCTAATTTTCAGACAGTATGTGCAACACCATGTGCAAATTAACTGCATAATGGAGGTAAAGAGAAAAAGGGTTTTTTTGCTTTAATTTAAACCTTGCTTTAATAGAAATTAATTTTGCTTATAAACAAGTTACCAGCCCAACCACATTTCTGGTGGCATATAAATGGCAGCAATGGAAAGGGCCAAAACATGTTAGAAAAAGGATTATACAAAGCTGGGAAATGTACATTGTCTGAGAAATAGTTTTTCACACAACTTTTTAATGTATTTCATTATTACAGGACTTTCTCAAAATATTGATATTATTCCACCACCTTCAATAAATGCATATTATGTAAGTTATATAGCAACTATGTCTTTAAATATCTGTTCATTTAAGTAAAAATGCTATTAACTTTTGGGGTCCAGTCGTTACAGCCTTTCTAAGTTATCAAGTTTTAAATTTTAGGGCAAAAAAAAATCAAAACAAAAAAGAAAAAAAGAGCTGTCTGAGTCATATTGGAATGAGATCAGTAAGCGCTGGTGTTTCAACAGCAGATGCAGTGAAACCTATGTCTTCAGACATAGACTTTACACTCAGTTTCTCTCTCGCTTAGATGAAGAGTCACTCTGTCAAATGATTGCATTAGAGTCTAGCACCCTTTGGAGCACTAACCCATCCAAAGTATATTACAACTGTCTGTAAAAACACGCTTGTATTACCAATGGACATGCATGCAATAGGGTTTGCTTTTCAAATAGCACCTGAAGCTGCTTCAAGACAGGGGTGGGACTGGTGGTGGCAGCAGCAGACTTGGCAGACAGTCTGGTGACCTCTCTAGCTGTATGGAGTTCTTCACAAGGGTAGACAACACTCTTTTCCCTCAGAGATTACGGAAAAGTGCTGTCCAACCCAGTCACTGAGCAGGTCTGCGATTTCCACTTTCCTATGACTTCTCAAGAATCTGGATATTTTATTCTTTTCCCCCCAGACCCAAGTTTGCTAGGAAAGATTGGGAAATAAGTAAATGTATCAAATGATGGGAACTAGTGAAGCATGGACTACTTTAGCATAGATCAGCCCATCACTGTGAAGATCTGCCTGTGAGGGTCTCATGTAAGGGTATGCCCAGTGGTGATGTATTTGCCCTTGTGCATGGCAGGGAGATTATGGGAGGAATACTTCATCCTTCCCACCACCGCATTAAACCCAGCTTTCTCTGAATTCGTTTGCAACCTGCTCTGTCTGTTTCTTTTTCATCTCACCTAGCAAGAAGCTGCTATCTGTAGCGGTGACACGAGAACAATACTTTATGTAAATAACTTGCAAGTGGAGGTAGTCATTAATGCAGACAGTTCTGAAGGCAAGTGAAACAGCATTTGGCAGCAAGCACCGTTAATGAGACTGTCTCTTAGGACTGTAGTCTGATTCAGAACACGCCTTTCTGACTTCCTTATTTTTCACTTTTTTTCCATCAATACAATCCCCCAAACCATAAGGCTTTCTCCTGTTGCAGCAGAGATTATTTCGGAAGCTGTTGTTATCTCCAGTGCAGAGAGGAGATAAGAAGTAAGCAAGTGCAGGGTTGAATGACAACACTGGAAGGAGGGAGGTGTTTGGTATCCATCATTAATCTGTAGTTTGCAGGTTGCTAATCTGTGCAAAGTCAAACTCAAGCTTAAAACTATATCCATAGCCACATATGCATACCTCCCAGCATTCAAAATTCAGATAGTGTTAGGTAAGCGCCAGCTTGCCCTTTGTGAGTGGCCTGCTCCTCTCTTTCTGCCCCGGCACACGCTCACCCAGACACACAAGTACAGTAGAGCACACTGGAGCATATTTTGTCTGAACATGCACAGTCCCATGAAACATTCTTGTGCAGATGCCAGCTTGCAATGGCTGGACACAACAGACTGGTCTCAACTGAAGGCAAGAAAAAGCAGAGCCAAGTGTCTCATGTAAAGGGTTTTAGGGGAGGACGGAAGAACAAGCTCTCCATTGTTGGCAGAGACACTGCAGAATGCTTGGAGGAGGTGGATTATTTTGCTTTTGATTTTTCCTATAGCACATTAGGAAAGATGAAAGATTAGCAGGGAAGCAAGTGAACATCTATTTTCTCAGGCATGTGTCTCCACACATAAACCCAGAGCCAGTAGTTGACCCACAAAAGGTGCAGTTCAGTCCCCAAACTGGGAGAACTGGCAGGTATGTGATCCCTTGTCCATGCTTAAATCACAGAACCAAATCAAAACCGTAGGATAAAAATGTAGGTTGGAAGGGATGCCTGGACATTGTCTGGTCCAACTGCTGTTTTTCGGGTTTTTTTCCATACTTTTCAGTATGGGAAGTGGGAGTTTTCAGTGTAGCACCTGAGCTATACAGACAGGATAACTACAAGGAGAAGGCACACCTAAATTATGTGAAGAAGAAGAAATGAAAAACATACTGGAGAAAGGAAGCTGGAAGTGGAATGAGATGTAGGAAAAAATACAGAAAACTCAGACTTTCTGAAGGGTACCATACTCTCACTGTGTCTTTTCTTCAGGACCTGTTGCTCTCTGCATCGTACTGTGTGGTCCTCTGCCCTTCATTAAATGTGGGGTAATGAAATACACTGAGTAATTACTTTCCTCCAGTTTAACAGGAATTTTTTTGGAATAAGATGCACTCAATAAATACCTTTACTTCACCCTTCAGAAGAATGGCTGGGAGGCCCAGAGCCAATGTGCAATCTCTTTTACCCTGAAGTCTCTTTTCTGTGGGGTTTGGGTTTTTGTTTTTGCATAGGCACCGAGACATAACATAATTTTCTGTAATTTACTAGGGAGACTGAGAAAAGAAAGGGCTCTCAGTCTTTTAAGAGAGTGAGTTAACGTGGCATTGTGGCAAAGCATTATGCTGTGTGTATGACCAGTGAGTGGACATGTAATGAACAGAAACCTGAGTCTGGAGACCTTGTATGGTTTTTTTTCAGCTATTACCTTAATTTTCCCAAGGAAAAAACATTCTTTACTGGCCCATCACAGTAGAAAGGCATAGAAAAGTTTAACTCTGTATCCTTACAACAAAAATACACATTCTGTCTTACTCCAAAACTACTTATATATTATGCTTTCAATGTTTGAGTTTATTCTCTGTGGAACCTGTTTCCATTCCTTATCAGTTACTGGACAATGAAAAAAAAAAAAAAAAAACCAAACACAAAACCACATGAAAATTGAAAACAAATACTATGATAGGTGATGTGGAAGGAAAAGGAGGAGCTAAATGAAATTGTTTACTGGTTTCCAAGTAGCAGGAAAGACTAAAATTGCCTAGGCTGACTGATCCCTATTGAAGAAAAAAGGAGAAAATATATAGCTTATGTGATGTGGAATTTTCCTAGAATAATAATTGGAAAATTATCTTTTCTATACCAGCAATTCTGTATATTCTATATGAAAGTGTATATCTTGCCTCCTCAGTGGGAACTATTGGAGCTTCCAATACTTGAAGAGTGTCTATCTATAAAACCACTTTAGTACAGCCACCATGGAAGAGCTCATATGAAAGCTTATATTCTTATCAATTTTCCTATGTTACACATGATTCAGAGTACTATTTCTAGGCCTATGATTATTTACAACATCTTGTTTTGCAGAAGGGAGCAAATGGTTGCAATATGACATGAATCCTGAACCAAAAGGAAAAACTCTGTATAGACAGTGAGTTTCCCAGCCACACATCATCAGGCTCAACAAAAGAACAACTAAGGTCTTTTTGGATATTAAAACAACTAATTTGGAAGGAAATGCCAGACTACTGAGATGTTAGACACTAACACTTAGATGAGGATTTTCATAAGTCTCCATTTAGTTTGGTATTCCATCATGACTGTGCAAGCCTGAAAAAAAATAAGCCGCAGACAAAAAGGGCTACTGTTCAAGCATCTAATCATGAGCTTTCTCCAAATCTAATCTAGCAGCCAGTGTAGGGGCGATGGTATCAGAACCAGCTGTGGATTTCTGAGAGGGCAAAGTGGCAGATGGAGTTAAAGCATGATTCTGGGAAGAAGGAAAGAAGCCAGAGCTTGTTCAGCAAGAGCTTACTCAGGTGGCATACTTCCGTATTTCTGAGCAAGAAAAATACATGCTTTCTGTTTTTTTTATTTCTCTGGTTTAGGCAAGCAAGACACTGTGCATGGATTGCCTATTGCTGTAAGGCATAACAGGCACTGAAGTAGGGCAAACTGAAATGTCAGTGCATTTATAGGTGAAAATAGGTTGTAGACCAGGGAATCTACAAATTGGCAACCTACTTAGTGAGGTAACACCCAAGTATCAGAAGAAAATCAATGCCTTTCTGTAATCCTGTCCTATCTCCTGCCTTCACTGAGCTTACAGGATCAAAAGTACGTTTCAGGGCAGCTAACAGTTAGCAGACTTCAAACAGAAAGAGAGAAATAACCACTCAGATGATGTTCAGGCTTTCGTGGATCTCAGTGAAAGCTGAGAGAAAATGAAACCTTACGCAAGCAATACTGAAAGAGTCTCAAAAAGCTTCTGGCATGCTTTCAGTGACCATCCTCTGCCCTGTTGTCAGTGTTGGTGTGCCCAGCCCTCACCCCTCACCCCTATCTCCTACTGCCCCTAACCTCATGGTCCGGGATGTCTCCACTCCTCCCCTTGCCCTCCTCTCCTTTGCTCATCCTCACCAGGCTGTTCAATGCTCAATGCCTCCATTATGTCCTTTCACTTAACCCTTTCTAGCCCTCTAGAAGCTTCTCTCCACAGTGTAGGAGCAGCCCGGTCAATAAGTGGAGGGGTGCTGGGAGGACCAAGCAAGCCTGGAGGCAGCAGCACAAGGGCCCTTCCCAGGCAGGGCTGGGTGCTGAGGCACTGGGAAGGAGGAGGGCTGGGTGAGGCAGGCACTCTGGCAGGCTGCTAGGTCCGCTCAGCAGCTTCCAGACATACAGCTTCAGCCTAGGTGGGAAGCAGGCATAAGGTCTGAGTGTCTGTTTTTACAAGACTTCTATAGACTGCAAGAGGTCTGTGACAGCATAATGTCAAGCAGGGAAAAAAGTAAAGAAAGAGAGCCATGATAAGCTCGATGGAAGAGGAATACCCAGGTCTATTAACTGAGACCATGACACACAGCCTTCTCTTTAAAATCAAAGCCAAACCTCTTTGCAGTGGAATTGAAATGAGACTAAATTGTGGTATTAATGCAAATGATGACAATTGGTTGTAGGCAATCATTCACATATGGAATTACTCAGTTATTTATAAACTCTGTATATAAATTTCTATCCTCCCAGGGGAGAGATGCTACAAAATAAATTAAAAAAAAAAACACATGATGAAGGCAGATAAAAAAACACAGTCATATTATTTGTTCTTTAAAAATCTTAGTGTCAAAGACTCATTTCACATCTTTTGTTATTCTGACTGACAACCTTTTCTCATATCTGAGATTCATAGCATTACTGTCATCTCTATTTCCTTCCTACTGTCCTTCCCTTGAAAAGTTACGCTTTTTCTCTTGGCAAACTTTAGTTCTCAGACCTGAGGGACCAAATGCTTCTAATTATGACAGAAGATTCCCCATCTATTTTCTGGTTCCCTCTTGAAAAAATGTATCAGATCTGCTTCCTTCCATATGGAACATTTCTGGAATACTGCGAGGAACAGCCAACAGTAGCCACTTCAGATATATTTAGCTTATTAACTTTTTTTTCCCTTGCTCAACACAAAGATTAGGTATGTCAACACAATAAAAGTATTTTTGTTTATAAAACTGTAATTTTGCTAGTTTTCATAATCAGATCCTTTTCAAATGAACAAAATCATTCTACGAATCCATAATGTATTAAACTAACAACTACAGATAGAGTGATAAATATCTTAGTCAGTCAGAAATGAAGCTTGCATGTGACTAAGAAATTACTACTACACTGTTCCCACCCTCCCATTCCCATCCCCCTCAGAAAAACCTTTAAGAACTTCTCTTGAGTGAATGAAGCTGTATAAACTTAGACTAGAGTGCAGGCAGGCTAAAAATAACTAGATCTCAAATAGAAGTAACTTTTTTTATTCAGGCATTACTTGCTAACAAGCTGGATCAGATAATTTTCATTAGAAGGTGTATAGGGATTGTGTTGAAGCTCTTAATTTTCACAAGGTCTTATCTGACTAAAAAAAATCTCCACATCATACTAATAAAAAATTACACTCTTCCACTAAATGAAATTTATCATTGAAATGTACAAAAGTACCATTTGATATGAACTCAGCATATGAAGCTATTAGTGTTTCACTCATTGCTTGAGTAATTCTGCATTTGAAATGCAAAATGTACTTTCTGTTGAAGTATATTGGTTATTATTATGAGGATGCCAGATGGCAATAACTGCCTCATAATCTTAGGAAAAGTCAGAACTGTCATCAGGTATTCACATACACATTGTGTTAGATCTAAGAAATAAATACCCATATAACTTTTATAAGATTAAATTTCACATCAGTGATACTGAAAATGAGAGAGAAAGAGAGAGAACAGACTGGCCCAAATCCATTTCATTAATGACTAGGGAGGGGAGCATAAATGCAATTATTCACCTTAGCCTACACAATGTGTTTCACTGAACAAAATTGTCTCTCTCATGCCTTTGTTTAGTTCAGTCAGAACTAACTTTTCCACCTCTTTCTGTCTCTCTCTCCTTTGTGTGAGAGCAAGATTAATAAAAGTTGTAGAAGAACATGGGCTTTTTTTGAGAATTTTCTTCTTTGTCTCGGTTAATCCAGCCACACTTAATACAGGGTTTGTGCTTACTAGAGGTTAGGTGGTCACAAAAATTAGCCATCCCAGATTCAGTCTTCAAAGATCTATGTTTATGTTTGAATCACAGGGGTTGTTCTCAATTGCAGCAACTGGCTTCTGTAACCTGTGACTTTGACATTTTGGGCTGTGCGATACTGTGCACGTAGCCTCAACCCACATCAACTGAAACTCTGAAGCTGCCCATGAAACAGCACCCAACTTTTTAATGAGTAGTTTTCACTGAGAGCACACATTACTAGATTGTAACTACATCTACACTGCCAACGACATTGTCCCCTGGGACCATTCCTTAAAGTCCAGGCCAAGTTGCGCAGTGTGGGTCACGTTCTCACTGCAGATGGTGATGCTCTTTGAAGCACACAAGCAGTGTGCACACTGAATCACACTTGTCCCGAAGCCCTTCCCTGAATGTCCTCTGAATCTCATGTGGTACCTATCTGAACTGTGAAAGATGTGTCATTTTATTGTGATACTTTTCGTTGAAAGTACCTAAAATAAAGCAGAGAATGCTGCAGAGCCAAACGGGATGGTAAGATATTGATGGTAGACATTGCATACGTTGAAGTATGGAGTAAAGGAGAGGAGAGTTAGCTGAGGACTCCAAAGCTGCTGGGGCAGGGAGACTCAGATCTTGTCCAGAACAACTTGGAGAAATCACTGCTGGAGCAAAACACTTCCTGAGATTGGTCACAGAGGGAGAACTGACTAGTTTGTTACAAACAAGAATTTAGGAGAGAACTCACATATTTATTGTGTGCTAAACAAAATGGGACCTGAGGAGAAACCAGAGTGAGGTTACTGTCAGCTTGTCTTCCCTGATGGCTGTCTGCTTGCTCTGAGCTGGAAGTAACATTCTAATTCCAAAGAGGACTTGTGAACCTCTCTCTCACCTTACCAAAACCTGGCATTGTGTAACACAGTCTGCATCATCTGTCACAATTCCTGTTTATTTTTTTTATATTAACATTATATTTATATATTAAAAAAAACAAACTTTGCAGAAAGGCTTCTGCTAACTACTGTTTTGCTTTGCTTGAGGGAACTTTTCATAAAGAGTAGTCTTCTGAGATTGCCCAAAGAGAACACAAAAAACAGATTTCCCTTTAAAAAAGAAAACCATTTTTAGTGAAAAATTATTGGGCAGACTTAAATACTGGAAAAGGTGGGTTTTTTCAATTGAGTTTGGTCTTATTTAGCCATGGTTTTTACTCCAAATAAGGAAGTAAAAACTATCCAAGAGGATTTGGGGGAAAAGGGGATGAAAAAAGCCACATCATCCATACCACAGCCTGGCTTGGTACCTTCAGAAGGCTTCTGTGGGTGAGCCGGGGGCTCCCAAGCCAGCTGGCTTTCAGGAGAGCACTGGCATTGTTTACAGCTTGGGTCCCCAAATCGTATTCCTGGACTAGATTTCTTATCTCAGTTCTTGCGTAAAGCAATGGCGATGCTGCACACAGGCCCCTGAAATCCTCTAAATATCCTTTGATCTCAGCTTAGTTCTTCTTGTAAATGCTTAGATTGTCAGCATTTAAGGCTGGGCAGAATCCTTCCTATTTTCAGGACCCCTGAGATTGTGTGGTAAAGGCACACAACACCTGCTCCTGCTCAGTCTCCAGAGCTCTTGGCCAGGTAAATCATGTTCCTCTGACTCACACCCCACCTCTGCTGAGGAATATCCACAGGAATGAACTGTCATTTTTGCCTAGGGGATCATCCTTACCTCTCTTTGAGCCATGATTTCTGTCATTGTTTGCTCCAGCGTAGACTGTGGTTTTGATGCCTTTTAAATAAGTTGGCATTTCTCCTAGTGCAGGCAATCCTTCTTAAGAAGCAGCTTTAAGTCTTTCTAGGTTTCATAGCTGCATAGGCTCTGCTGATGGTGTTTTTATGTGTTTATTTTAAAAAGTGAGTAAAGAAAAACATACAAAGAATGTGGTCTGTGAAAAAAAATATGCAATACTTTGTCTTTTTTCTTCTGCATGATTTTCTAGTAAATAAGACAATCTGCATTTTGAAAGACCTTGTGTATGTATCCTAAAATAATCGGAAACCTTTAGAAAACAAATTTCTTCTCACCAGCTCTAATAATCGCAAA
>NW_010102731.1:75667-108487 GCF_000699245.1 Pterocles gutturalis
CTCTTTCAAAGTTCCTTTTTCTTCCATCCACATCTTTTTAATATACAATCTCTCAATCTACTTGAGCAAGTACTTGTAAGCTGATTCAAAATTCTGATGTAAAAAATTCTACTGCAATACAAAATGTCATTAGCTTTGAACAACATGTTATTTAGTGGGCACCTTGAATTAGAACTGCTTTATTAAAGAAAGCTGATACCAAAAGAAGCACTAGAAACCTGCTCGAAAATGTTTTTAAAGAGATTGTTGGTCTCCTCACAATGAATTGGGATAGTGTTGTATCTTTTCTCTTTGGAGAAAGCAGCCTAATTTTTGGCCATGCTGCAACTGCCTGCGATAAGATTTGGATGGTTTTTACTCATGTACATTACTCATAATACATAGAGATTAAACAACAGAATTACAATGATACATGTTTCTTTAAAAAGAAAGGAAGAGACTTATTTGTTTGCTTTTTTGGGTCTGCTGGACAATACAATGGTGGGAGCCAGTTTATTACAATTTTTCCCACAGGCTTCCCTTGGGAATAGCTCTCTATAAAATCCTATTCTTGCAGCCATCCAGAAATAGAACGTAGTGCCTTTTTTAACTTGAAAATGATTTTACCAGGCACCATACTGCAAATGAGCTAGAACAAAGCTGTGTCCTGTAGTGCGATAGTAATTTCTCTGACTACATCCATACGCTTTCCGAATGGGATATTTAGGGAAAGTGGCACAGCCGCAAAGTATATAAACAAAGAATAAGTAGATGTGGCATTCTCAGCATTTTTTTAGTGTCCTAAATGGAAGTGAATTTTAAAATGTAAGCAGTCCTTCTAACTTGGCCTTTCTGATAAGGTCTGTCAGAATCACCCTAGCTGAGACATGGAATACCTATTTTCCACCTGTAATGTTTAATATAATGCAAAAAATAAGAAAATATTTATATAGCATCACAAAACATCCATCAACACACTGGCACGAAGCATATACAATCCCCAGAGCAGTCTGCAAGGAACACAAAACCTAGCCAAACCCCAGGGATGCTAATGTAGATTCCTTGGGATTCTGTAGATCATCTCCTGAAGCTGCAGAGACGCTAGTGGCTTTAGATAATATAAAGAGCTTGACAGAATTTAGGAGGGGGATGGGAGACAAAACCATCTTTTCACACAGGAAGGTTAGATGATATATTCAAAGTGACTTTTATCAGGGTAAGGTTTTTACAGCCTCCTAAGACATTCTGAGTAATCCCCGCAGATCAGAGATTTTCTCAGCATTTAACTAAGAGAGATAATCAAATTGCAGCTCTCTCTCCAGTGTCATTCTGTTTGCACTTGCGTATGCAAATTTCTTTCTGCCTAAAATTCTGCAGAATCTGCTAGGACCTTGTAAGGAAGGAAAAAAGACACAAAATAGAAGAAAAGCAGATGGGACGTAGATGCAAGTTTGCATAGGTTGCCACTTCTAATTTTTATGCAACTTATTTATGCATAAACTGCTAAGCCCAGGGTTGTAGCCAAGTACTCAGGCACACTGTGATGGATGTGGAGATCAATTGTTTGTGAAGGCAGAAAGGGTTCTAACTCAAGCTGATACTTTTAAGTTAAACAAATTATGTCACCTTTTTTTGCATAACCAAAATGTTTACAAATATTACCTGCTCATATGTCATGGTCCTTTCCTTTTCAGAGGCATAGTCTAAACTAGGCTAATGTTGTTTGCTATAAAATACCAGGGCTGAAATTCACATACTTTATTGACACCTCTTTCAAAAAATCACTGACAGTGTTACAGAAGGTGTCTCCTGTAAACTGCTATGACAGTTGAGCCATAACTTCAAAAAGTTCCATATAGATAACCAGAAATGAAGAATGAGGCACAACTTATTTCTCAGTAGAAACTCACTTTATTAACATAACTTGACACCGTGTGTAGATTATTCTAGTGTTACACTATTGCTCAAAGAAACACATTTGAAATACACAACCATCCAAAGTGATCCATTAATGTCATGTCCACTGAAACTGCCTTTCAATCAAAAGTCAGAAAAAAATCTGTACTATCTGTACAGTGTATATGTCAGTATAATGTGTGGTTGTTCAGTTTTATGTTTCTAGAAAATATCAGGGTCAGTGTGAAGAGATACCATTCATTGACTTAGGAAGTAGGAAATGCTTTTGCCCTACAGTGAATGACTTAGCTACTCGCCCAGCTCACCTTGAAAATAATCCTTCATTTGCTGTATGGAAAAATATGGTTAACCCTGGATCATACCAAAGAGACAATAACTTTTACGCATTAGATAAAGCAGACACTTTTCTGGTGGCAGGACAATTGAAACTTTGCCCAAAATCCAGGGTCTTGCAGAGGGAACCTTCATTCTGTTAAACCTCAGCAGGAGAATTATGATATTTCTGAAGTAGGAACAGCAAATCCAGGATCTGCTTCCATGAATGCAATCAGACAAAACCAGGTTGCTTACAAAATAGGCTTGACAGGAAGGCTGTGAAGCATCTGTCAGCTTCCTAGCTGACCTCTGCAGGGTGGAATGGACCTTGAAAGCTAAAAGGCTAGGTATATTTATGTTACTTCTTTTTACTTCTGACTGCTTGCAAACAGTGTCATATTTATATTTGGTAAATAAATGCTTCTTTTGTTTGTTCTTATGTAGCCTGGTTTGAGATAAAAGCTGATTTAAGTGTGTTGCCTGACCTCATAACATTCCATGCTCACTGACACAGCTTAAAAGCAGGTCCTGGGCCAGGCTGACAACATTCAATTCCCCAGTGCATTTCATTAAAGGATCCAAGAGCAGTAAGAGCATACTTTCATTTAAGCTGAGCAAGCTGATTTTAGGGATGCTAATGCAGATGTCTGAGAAATAAAAGAGACTCTTCTTGTGAGGTGCTAATATAATTTGATTTCTACAGAACAATAATTTCTTTTATGAATTACACCTCAGCTTTATTGTGATAAATACAAATATTATTGAGTGAAGTGTTAGTCTATCAATGCAAGTTAGTCCATCAATGTAACGTAATAAAAGTGTCATGAATGGTATTTGTATTAAATTTAATTTCATTTTCCCTTTGTCACTTGCGTATTTTATTACCCCATATTTTTATTACTATAAATAGAATTAAAAACTCCATAGACTTTACTTCCATCATACATGGCTGAAGAAAGCCTCAGTTGGTATTACTGAAATTGTCACAATCAGAAATAACTCATTACTTCTCAGTTTGCAGGTATATGGTCAAGATAATATAGTTAAGTTTAGGAAGTTGCTTTGTCAATTTATATACTTCATTGCAAAACCACTCTGGAAATGCTCTTCAGTGACAATGGTCCTATGAAAGGTACTCTAGTTATCATCCCTGCTGCCCAACAAACACAGTGCACTTTGATACTGAGATAAAAACAGCGCTTTAGAAATTTGTTTAAAGAGCTTCTAAGAATAGGACACACGACACCTTCAAGTATGTTTTTTGTTAAAAGAAAATAATTTTGGTTTTGATCAAACAGGAAAGACAAGCAAAGACTGTCACAGAACACCTGTCCAGCAATGAAATAATCACATACCAAAGACCTCCATCCCTAACCTGAAGACTTTTGTCCCAAACATAACTTTCTAAAAAGACTTACAAAGTATTGGGTCTGAAAAAACAGATATATAGCATCACAAAAATGAATTACTTGTTTGAAGAGTCAATGCAATAAATAAATTTAAATAAATGCATGCAAAATTAACATTTTCAAATTTAAAACTTGGTTAAAAAAGTTTAATGTAAAATTTTTATATCATCCTTGCTATTAATCCCAATGTAAAAAGATCCTAGATGAAGATAACTAGATAGCTCTAAAGCAAATATCCACCCTCCTTCACATTAAAGTGCTTCCAATGCTAACATAAGACAGTGTTTGTAACAATGAAATAACATAGCTTTCATGTGATGTATTTAGTTACTTTCTCAAGTGAGCAATCAAAAGTATACAAAAAAAAATAATTGAAGTAAGGTCTTGCACTTTACCCAATGTACAGAATTGCATCTGTCTCTCCCCCAGCATGTCCACACCTGAGCTGCTCTGTTTGACCACTACCATGAGCTACTGCTCCTTCCTTGCAATCCACCAGACCCACAAGCTCCCTCCAGCCTGCTGTGGCCTTGCTCACCCCATGCTCTCCTTGGGGCTCTGGTGAGTATGGTAACATGCAGCACTCATCCTAGACCCTCCTGCATACACCTGCATCATGCACATCCCATAATCCTACACACTCCTCCCAAACAACTCTGCTTTCTCATTCTGACACACTTTTTCCTTTCTCTTCTCTGCCTCATTTGCCTATGGAGGCTTTCCCTCTGTTGCCATCACATTTTTTTTAAGGCTGCACAGCCCACGCAGGTCTTCCCTGTTCTCATTTATCAAAAAACATCTCTTGTTTGTAAGTAAGTGACTGAAATATAGCAACCCACCTACTTTCTTCTGAATTTTTTACTATTTGGTTGCCATGGTACCGAAGGCTTGTGGGGGCTGTCTAGCCTTCTGTCCCTCACTGCTCACTGCCCAGACTCACATATCTCTGCACGGTCCTTGTTCCCTTAACTACATGGCTTCAGGGTTATATGAAATGCTCCCTAGCTGGAGCAGAGCTCCTCCTTTCTCAGATCCAGGCACAGGTCAGTGACTTTTGCACTCCACCAAGAGTGGGGAGGAAAGATGGAACGTAGGCAGCTAAAAGCTCTCTGAAGTTAAGAGAACAGACACAATGTTTTCAAGTGCAGAAATATTTTCTTATTCTCAAATATGAAAAATATTTTTCTTTTGGCAAATGCAGACTGGTTTTGCCCTGAAAACCAGTCTATACTTAACAGAACATCAAGGACTGATGGCCCTCTTGGAACACTAACAGAAAACAACAGCAAGAATTTTTACATCTAGTCCAGGCCTTCTTACTGGCCAGGACATGTTAGTCAAAGCGCCATGAGAACACATCAAGAAAAGCCACCCTTTCCTACTGGGGCCATCTGGACTCTCAAAAAGCTTACGAGATGTATGTGCCCAGAGGCCCTCTTCAAGATATGGTCTGGGCAGATTGCTCAGAAGTAGTCATGGCATACCCATAGAGACAATGTTCCTCCTTTGGCCTTTCATGGTAGCTAAGGAATAAAGTTTCACCTACAACAGCAACCTGTGTCCAAAGAGCACTTAATAAAAATAAGGATTATTTCTCCTCTGCCTTCATAATAATGAATTCTTTATTCATTCTTCTGCCTTCATAACAGTGATAGAGGAGCCAACCAGGAGAGGGCCTATGCTGGACCTTGTTCTCACCAACAAGGAAGGGCTGATGCGGAATGTGAAACTCAAGGGAAGCCTTGGCTGTAGTGACTATGAAATGGTGGAATTCAAGATCTTTCTGGCAGTGAGGAGGGTGCACAGTAAACTGACTTCTCTTGATTTCAGGAGAGCAGACTTCGACCTCTTCAGGGATCTGCTCAATAGAGTACCATGGGACAAAGCCCTGGAGGGAAGAAGGGCCCAAGAAAGCTGGTTGATATTCAAGGACCAGCTCCTCCAGGCTCATGAGAGATGGGTCCCAACAAAGAGGAAGTCAGTCAAAAATGCCAGTCAAAAATGCCAGGAGGCCTGCATGGATGAACAAGGAACTCCTGGATAAACTTAAGCTCAAAAAAGAAGCATACAGAGGGTGGAAGCAAGGACGGGCAGCCTGGGGGGAATACAGAAAAATGGTCCTAGCAGCTAGGGATCATGTTAGGAAAGCTAAAGCCCTGATAGAATTAAATCTGGCCAGGGACATCAAGGGCAACAAGAAAAGTTTATAAAAGTTTCTACAGGTACATCAGGGATAAAAGGAAGACTAGGGAAAATGTTGGCCCTCTCAAGAAGGAAATGGGAGACCTGGTTACCCAGGATATAGAGAAGGCTGAGGTACTCAATGACTTTTTTGCCTCAGTCTTCACTGAAAAGGGCTTGAGCCACACTGCCCAAATCACAGCAGACAAAGTCAGGGACTGGGAGAATGAAGAACCGCCAGCTTTAGGAGAAGATCAGGTGTGACACCACCTAAGGAACCTGAAGGTGTACGAGTCCATGGGACCAGATGAGATATATCTGTGGGTCCTGAGGGAACTGGCAGACACAGTTGCTAAGCCACTATCCATCATATATGAGAAGTCATGGCAGTCTGGGAAGGTCCTGCTGACTGGAAAAGCGGAAATACAACCCTCATTTCGAAGAAAGGAAATAAGGAAGACCCAGGGAACTACATATCAGTCAGTCTTCCCTATGTGCCCGGCAAGATCTTCCTGGAGATTCTGCTGAAGCACATGGAAAATCAGGAGGTGATTGGTGACAGCCAACATGGCTTCACCAAGAGAAAATCATGCCTGACAAATTTAGTGGCCTTCTACGCTGGGGCTAGAGCTTTGGTTGATAAAGGAAGGGCAACTTATGTCATCTACCTGGACTTGTGCAAAGCCTTTGACGCTGTCCCACATGACATCCTTGTCTCTAAATTGGAGAGACATGGATTTGACATATGGACCACATGCTGGATAAGGAACTGTCTGGATGGTCACCTGAAAGAGTTGCAGTCAACAGCTCAATGTCCAAGTGGATCAGTGACGCATGGCATTCCCCAGGGTTCAGTAGTGGGACTGGTGTTGTTTAACGTCTTTGTAGGAGACATGGACAGCAGGACTGAGTTCAGCAACTTCAGCAAGTTTGCCAACGACACCAAGCTGTGTGGTGCAGTTGACACGCTGGAGGGGAGGGATGCCATTCAGAGCGACCTTGACAGGCTTGAGAGATGGGCCCATGCAAACCTCATGCAAGGCCAAGTGCAAAGTCCTGCACGTGGGTCGAGGCAATCCCAAGCACAAACACAGGCTGGGAAGAAAATGGGTTGAGTCTAGCCCTGAGGAAAAGGACTTGGGGGTGCTTAGTAGATGAGAAGCTCAACGTGAGCCAGCAATGTGCACTTGCAACCCAGAAAGCCAACCCTATCCTGGGCTGCATCAAAAGAAGCATTAGAACAAGGTCGAAGGAGGTGATTCTCCCCCTCTGCTCTGCTCTTGTGAGACCCCACCTGGAGTACTGGAGCTCTGGGACCCCCAACATAAAAAAGACCTGGACCTGTTGGAACAAGCCCAGAGGAGAGCCACGAAGATGGTCAGAGGGCTGGAGCACATCCCCTATGAGGACAGGCTGAGAGAGTTGGGGTTGTGGTCATTCAAACTTCTGTATCCATCGTCCAAACTGTTTCTAAAAATACTGTGGAGGGCACAAAAGTTAAGTGGTCCTAATGCTTCACCCTGAGTGATATCTTAGCTCTCAACATATTACAAAAGCTAGGAAGTGGGAATGGTCAAGGAGTTTAGCCTTTAGGATGACAGTACTGCCATTATACAAAACAGTGTAGCACAAGCCACTCGTGTCTGGCAGATTTTTTAAAATGTAGTATATAAATATGATGCTAGTGTCAAGGGTTTAGAAGTCTGCAGCTTTCCCATTTGTCCTTATTAATCTGACAACATTCAGGCTGTGGCACAATTCTCAGTCTAGTAGCATTTATCTCTCTTTCTCTGTCACATTTGCAGCTACTCTGTCACTGCCATGAGCCAGACAGTTTGATCTGCAGGGCTATAATACACAGGAGAAATCAAGGCCTTGCACTTCAGCTGAGGAGCGTAGTGAATCTCTGAGCTTATGACAGCCCTGCTAGAAGAGACCCTAGCAAAGCTCAGTGCCAGATCCTTCCTTCATTACATAAGCTGATCCGGCACATATTCCTGATGACAGAATGGAGAAGTGGCAGTTTGCTATTTATGTTGCAATGGCAGCTGGTACTGAAATATATACTGTAGCTAATGGCAGACTTCTTGAATTATACATTACAAAAAGATGCATATAGGTTCTGTATGCAATCCAGTGCTTTATGTCTAACTATTGGAATCAGGGGAGGTAAATAAGATGACTGTGTTGTTTTAATTTGAAGATTAAAGAAAGTATTTATAGATAAGATCAATCCATATTCTTTTAATAGGGTAAGATATTGTGAAAATAAGTTGAAAGACCTACATGTCTTCCAGTGCATCAGTATGTCTAAACAAGAGTACTGTTTATACAGAAGCGCTATATCTACGTTATCAGATGCACAGAAGCAAGATTTAAGAGATGGACTTAGTAATAGGCTTAGCTCCAAATGAATATGGCTAATCTTCTAAAACACCATTAAAGTATGTTCCTTTCCAAAATGTGTTAGAGAAAAAATCACCTACTTTGCTTCTGTGTAGAGCAGCCAAGTCCCTAAAATATCATACAGCATTTTATTCCCCAATAGACTGAGTATGCAAATAATCTTATGGATAACTGACAGCTTGAGTGTGTCAGGTCATATCCAGAACAGTACATAATACTACTATCAGATGTCCTATTGAGAAAGACTGGTTATAATGGGAAGTAGCAGTTATGTAGCTAATGTTTACAAAAGCTATCCAAAATAATAAAATACTCACAGTATATAGTAAAATGTTGTATAAATGTATTTTGAGACTTTCCAGTACATGTATTGCTGGTCTAGAAGACAAAATATTTGCTTACATTTCCACTGATGCTGGGTACCAAGCAAAGAGTTGTCATTGGTAATTAGGAAGAATATATCAACCTACATGTGAAATTCACAGTAGTTAGACTGATCAGAAGAGGAAGAAAGAATGTCCAGTGACTTAAATTGAAACTGAAGCTAAAAGTGAGGGAAATTTTGGGTCAGAGATGTTTAACTGAGAATGATAATGCTGGCAATTCATTTTTTTAATGGGCTTCTTAGAGTAAAGAGGATAACAGTAGGACTTTTAATCTGATTAGGGTAAGTATCTTGTTAATAATCTTGTCTGATTACTCTGTAGTTAGTTAAAAATGTAAGAGTTAAAACTTCAACTAGAAACGTTGATAAGATTATCTCCTTGTAGTGCATATGATTCACATAGAAACACAACTCTTTGTGTAAAACCAGAAATATTAACCTAAATTCCTTGGCAAACATGTGCTGTCTTTTCAGGCACAGACCTGTGACTAGATCTTACAATGAACTTATGCTCAGGGAGTGGAGGAAGGTGCTTCTCCTGCAAACCAAGAGAAGTGACCTTCTTCAAGTGGAAGAGAGAATTAAACCTTGACTTTTCACTTCCTCTGCAAGTATTTTAATCACATCAGAAACAAACTCTTTCCTACCATTGTATTTCCAGAGCGGGGGCGGGGGGGGGGGGGAAATCAATAAACTCCTTTTGAGAAGAATCCAAGATTAGCAAAGCACATTAGTCACACACACCTATTAGGTTGGCCCATCACTGTATTTCTTCTAACCAGTTTTTGGAAACCCATTCCAGGAGGCACCTGCTCAGTTGCCTTGGTAAAGACAATACAGTATGTTCACAACAAAAATCTGTTAAATATGCCTAGGGAATTATCAGGTCAAAATTGGAGAGAGAGCACCTATTTAGCTATTTTCATGGCTGGATTGTTGCTGAGCATTTCAGGTTGTAATTTGGAATTTGGGCACCTATGGCCTTTAGTTGATCTGCCTCATAATTTTGGTACTTCCTGAAATGCTACAGTCCTGAAATGGTGCATCAATACACTGTGTAATTTTAAAATATAACAGTAAAGGTACAGGTTTTACAACATGGGGAATAAACTTGATGGGACAGAGATGACTCATCCATTTGACAAGAAGCAGGAGAAAGGAACACATCTTTAGCTGTAAGAGAAAGGCCAAGCAGCCTTTATGTTTGGGGATTCCTTTGGCACACTCTCTCAAATGGACTGTGAATCAGATTAATAGCAGACAAACTAAGTTGTTATATTTCTGCCAAATCCAGCAGGGAAATCTCAGAATCCTAAGGTGCCGTGTTTTTAACAAATTACTTTTGTAAACATATTTACAAAGAGAAGAGCCTGATTCTTTGTTGCTATAACTTGGCACAGTTCCACTGGTTTCAGAAGCATATAGCTGATTTACACCAGATGAGAGTGTGGACCAATGAACCACACCACAAATATGAGACCATCTTAAACAAAACAGGTTTGAGTCGACAACTAGGAAAGCCATTATCCCCATTACCTCTTTGAAATGCACTGCACTCAGGGCTTCCATAATATTTTGAAATACTTCAGAGTGCCTGAAGCCTTGCTCCTATTTTGAGTCCTTTGAAGGATAGTTCCCAGGAGCTCACAAGGAAGAAGACTACTAAAGCTAAGACTGATGAAGTTGGGAGGGCCTTTATTTTAGGCTTAGCCCAGCACTGGAGGCTAGTGCAGAGGAGTGGAGGCTGAGTCAATGGTCCAATTGAGCTAACAAGTTGACCGGTCTCAAGTCATAGCATCCTACTTATAGCTGAGGCTATCCAGATATTGTATTTGTATAAGGGATCTGCTGCTGGGCTTCAACCTTAAACAACTGGATGAGATTAGTCTGCTGGGTTGTGTTCTGTAGGAATACAACTTTGTCTTCTCAGATACTGCTACCTAGACATGCCAGGCTTCCAAACATGTATTTGTCCTAAGTTAAGAGGAGGAGATAATAGCAGTGCATCAATGATAACCCCGATAACATCCCGATCATGTGACAAAGAATAGATGCTATGTTATGATCTGCTACCAGGGATGCTATATTTACATTAGCACTTCTGTGATAAATCTAAGTTTGCTTTTGCTGGCTCAATAGGTGAAAACATTAAACAGGAATCCATCCCTTCACTTCAGAAACCATGAGCCCACCCCAGAAGGAAGAATATTGCCAGAGGGAGACATTTATCTACCAGCTTCCCACGTCAGCCCTGTAGCTTCTGGTCAGTTGGCCCTACAGAGTTCCAACAGAAGGGCTGCAAAACTGTGCATGTTTCCCACATGAGATTCTATAGTAGGCTGAGACTGAATTTGCAATTTTTGAAATCTGTATGCAACTCTGATTATATTTTGGAAGGGCAGTATTTTTTGTAGGAGAGACTGAATATTTCTGTATAATACATTTTTTTCTGATCTTCGCCTAGAAAGTGAATATAAAATAAATCCCATCCTCTTCCTGTAAAAACTTGGATCATTTTGAACGTGTGATGGGTTCCAGAAGCCAGAGAGACTGTGTACAAATGTATGCATTACTACAGTGCACAGCAGTGCTGAGTGACTGTACACAGAGGTTAGTTTCAGGCAAGTCTTGCTACATTCTTTCTTTAGTTGATGGAAAGAGATGAGCTACTTCAGGGAGCAATTCAAAACATCTTAGAGTTTCTGAATTGTTATCTGACATAACCACTTTCTGTTAACCTCTTTCTATTCCTCTTTCTAAGAACCTCCTATTTGCCATAGGGAGAAACCACAAAAATATCATTAGTCTTGTTAGCCTGTTCCCTTTCTCCCTTGAAAAAAAACCAACAAACCATTCACAGTGAATGTAGATTCTTCCCTAGTCACCCCTCTTAGGGAATGAAATTTCAGCTTTACCTACCAATCCATACTTCTTTTAGAACTGATGCCAGTGATACAACTTTTGCATCTTCCTTCCTTCCTGCCTTCCTGCCTTCCTGCCTTCCTGCCTTCCTTCCTATCTCTTCTCTCCCTCCCTTCTTCCCTTACTTCCTTGCCTTGGACTCTCATGTAACTTTGCCCAAACCTGCATAAACATCCTGTAGCTTATTATTATCCTACAGATAATTAGGGGCAGAATTTGAAACTCTACCAAACATACTAACTTATTTCACTTCAACCAAATAAGTATTTTAGCAGACTTATTCTGTCATAATTAAAATTGATACAGGAATTTTTCTGTTAAATAACTTTTCTCGAAAGATGCTGATTGGCTGAAGACAAAGTTTTTATGAAGTTACTCAGATCTGGGATGAGATAGCTGATGACAACTAGTCCAAATAGAATGTATCAGGCCTGTAACAGCTCTATATATACTATAGCAGCTCATAGCATATAGCTATGAAACTGTATGTACTCTAGCAGCTCCTACATTTAGTTATTTGTCCTATCTGCATTTTCTACAAATTAAAACTGATAATTGGATCTGTTCCACTTTCATGAATGGTTGTTTCATATACACTAAATAAAAAGTTTCATTAACTAGTGGTAAGGCCACTCCTTCACTCTGTGGGAAACCCAGCTTCAAGTTCTACCTCTAAATTACACAGAGGTGGGAATTTATCTTGGCTATAACATAGTTTAGATGAATAGTTTGGCTACTCAGTGGTTTCCCTTCTTGTGGAGGTGTGAGAAATTTCAGAAACATCAGCTTCAGCTGTACAGAATACAACCAAATTCCCTTAAGCCACATTTAAACATGACACAGCCTGACTTTCACCAAGCAAGTTAAAATTGTAGGCTCTGATGCTCCAAAACCTATACTGCATTTTCTTTTATGCAAAACAAGGATCAGATGTGCTTCCAGTCCTTACTGGCCTTTTTCCCAAAGTAGTTGATGAGAGGCAGGCCTAGAAACAAAGAGAGATTTGGGCAAACTACTTCACATTACTCCTATTTCTAAATTGTTATAAGAGAAAATTGTTGCCAACTGGCCCCTAAGTTAATAAGAAACTTTTGTATCTCTATATTCTTTTTTTCCTTGTACTTTCACTTTGTAACAGAAGTGTTTTAGAAAAAAAAAAAAAAGTTTATTTCTGGAGTAATGGTGTTTGTTTTATAAAAGCTATGCAAAATATTATGATTTCTAATGATATTCAGTATGATCAGCACATGTCAGAACACAACTGTGTCAAAGCAACTGATATGTCACATTTTGGTATACCAATAATGTTTTTTGAAACATTTTCAAGTTTCTGAACTTTCTACCTTATAAATATAGCAGCAAAATAATAACATAACAAGCCAGATATGTTTCTTGTTTTCATTGTGCTTTTGCCTTACAAATGGTTTAATTAAATGCCCTTTATCACAAACCCTTATGAGCAGGGTGTTTCAAAGAAATTCACATTTGGTGCTCCTCTTGAAAATATATTGCAGGCATACAGGCAGAGCTCTTGGTTCTCATGAGCTGGAGCAAAGGAAAATACACTTATAGCATAGCCCCAGGATTATACCCACGAACAATGCAAATCACAGAAGCTGGAAGTAAACACCCAGGTCAAAACCCTATAAATCATTTTCCAGTTATTGCCCAATTCTCAAGGCACTGAAATACGGAGGACATTTAGTTTTTGCAAATAACAGACCTGAAGTTCAGCCTCTCAATATGACCAGGAGTGATGTATCTCACCTTCTGATAGACATCTGTCTTGTGTTTAAACCTAGTCAGAATTCAGAAACTGGACAGTTGTCTTCTCTGTTGTGCACCCTATAGACAGTCTGACTGCAACCCAACAGATATAATGGGAGAAAGTACACCCAGTAGCTTCAATATTGGCAGGGATGCAAGAGATTAAAGGTCTGCTCCTTTCTCTGTTACATGTCAATCACTATCTCCTGGAGAGATCACCGAACAAGCAATCCTCAAGCCTTTTTTAGCCAAGCATCATATGAGAAAACTGGTGGTGTGCTATGCTCCATCCGCTATCATCACAGAGTGGCTACCTCTGCTTTCTTACTTTCCTGTACGCTTCCCAGGGCTGCTTCCTACTCCTTTCCCTCACTGCTATGTAGTTTTAACAATTAAAATTCACATTTCAGTCTTCTGCACTTTCAGAACACCCATTTCTGAGAGAACTCATTTGCTTGGGTTGTGTCTACCATCTTGGGTGAAAATCGTGGTTCAGGAATTAGGTTTGTCATTATCACCCATTTAAGCTGCCCCATTTTACACAGTATAATTAAATATTCATGAGACAAGAGAATGTAAGAAAGAGTGAGATCCTGATGGCATTCACCTGGGAAGGAGAACAAATGGATTCCCAATGTTGGCTCCAATTAATATTTTAATGTTTTTTTCTTAAATTTTCTCTAGTTCAACTAATATTTCCTTGCAAAGCTGAACAGCTCCCTCAGATGTGCTTGAGAAAACCACACACAAGAGTATTTCCTAACAAAGATGAGAAGCCATTCAGCCACAGTGTGCCATGTCACTTTTTACGTAGGAAACAGATAGTGGTTTCTGCTGCCCTACCCTTCTTCCTTTCTGTGATTGTAAGTGCACATGCCACAAGGCCAAAACCCACATAACAGTAGAAGAGACTATACAGAGCTCCAGGCACTATGGGAATGGACAGTAGGTCAGAAGAATTTGTCTCTCATCTTTGGTTTCCAAGGTATCCTGATTGCAGGATATCCTCATTTTCTATGATACTGTCAATAAAATCTCCAATGATTTTTATTTTCAAGTAAGAGAATATAAGGACTGATCAAAAATATTAACATGAAAAACCAGATGAAGAGATAGAACAGAACAGAAAAGTAAGGTATGAGATGTTATAAAGCTGTCTGTGTTAGAGATTTTGCCTACTTTCAGTGAAGCAGGTCAGGAGGCATTTACTACCCAATCTGTGACTGTAGTGTCATGCCAAAGCCACTCACACTCTTCCTAACTTCTGCTGCAAACTGAATTATTCCAAAATTGTATCAAACATGAGAACATAACTAAGGCATAAGAGTCATCACCACAAAGAATAATTGGCTTTCTGATGGAAACAAAAGGGTAATTGTCTCTACTGGGAATCCAGTATGATGAATGCCTAATAATATATTATTATTTTAAAATCTCAATGTGTGCTTTTAAGTAGAAGAATGGTACATAGATTGCTTCATAAGCAGTGTTTTTTTATTGCTTCCCTGATGTTACAAGAAGCTATTCTATAAAAATTATGCTAAATATCACTTTTTCAATTCTTATAGCACCCTAGGGAAGTTAATCATTAATACACAAGGGAATTTTCAGAATGAAACTGAATCTTGTTTTTAGGGAAAGATGAGATCAAAATATATTCACTAGAGACATGTATGATATAACTAGTAATAAAACAATGACACTTATGCCATATTGGCTCAATTAATGATATTTCCCGGTACAATTATTTACAAAAATAACTATTAATAACAAATTAATAGACTGTGAAGGGCTTCAGTTTTATATTCTAAAACAGAACACTTGCTGGAATACGAGTAACTGTTCGACAGAAAACACTTTTTATTACAAAGGGATTTATTAGAATGGCCAAAACTCATAAATGGAAGACAGCAGAACCAGGCCTGAATGTATGACCAATAACAATGCACTCCTGATTCCCCATTATGTTTTCCAAAATCCAGTCTTTTTCATATACGTTCATAATTTTCCTCCTGTCAAATTCTTATATCCTTTTCATCTCTAGATATTTTTTTGCTCAGCTTTTTGCTGCTTTTTTTTTTTTTGCTGGTTTACAGCGCATGAGATTTTGAATCAAATCAG
Source organism: Pterocles gutturalis (assembly GCF_000699245.1). NCBI lineage: Eukaryota > Metazoa > Chordata > Aves > Pterocliformes > Pteroclidae > Pterocles > Pterocles gutturalis. Next base: position 91,070 of record NW_010102731.1, read on the forward strand.
AAATGGTTGCATTTTTGTGTTGACCAATTCCACCTAACCTGTTATGTGTTTATCAAGTTAATTTAATTAACTGCAGCTAATTTATGTTAAAGGCAACTGGGATTACAACAGCCAAAAAAGTTAGATATTCAAAAAAACTGTCTTGAAGTTAAAATTATTATAAAATTGCCTGCTTGTTCAGCATTACTCTTTGCTAGAGTGGTTAGCTGGAGCCCAGTGACTTCAGAAAGTCTCCTTTGAGGCTGACTTCTTGTTTATTTCATGTTTATTTAGAAACATCCTTTAAGTAGCCAAATCAGAACTCTGAGATTAAGTATCAACTATCACTAATTTGTAATTAGACATTACAATCTACTGTGCATATAAATCCTTCCAGATTGTAGGCGATACCCTGTACTTAGAAAACTGTTTTCCCTTTCAGTCTTCAAATTAAGTATTTGCAGAGTATTTCAAAATAAGTTCTTGGGGTAGCAGAGGGGTGGGGGAAGACCTGCAATATTATTGCACAAGATGGATTCAATTAGTGAGGAGCCACCATTTTTTCCAATTCAACATTTTATTGAGGGAGTGGGTGGGAAAAGAAAGTAGTGCAATTCTCTAATTATTCCTCACGTTCATGTAAGACTTCTTCCCCAGCCAAAGATAAAATCAGCTATGCCAGACACTTGTCCAACTTTTCTTTAATATCTTACAGCCTCAGAAAATGAACTTTCCTGCACTTCATTCTCTTATTTTTATTGGAGACTTTTTCTTGGTGTCTACTCTTATTGTAGTTTATTAAAAAAAAAAAAATAATTTTTCTTTTATTTATTTTTTACTGCTTCCTTCTAGATATGTTTCTCTGTATTAAATATACTATTTTCTGTAAAGAATTCTCTGCAGATAATTTTTCTAAACTTCAGTCATCCAACATCAGATAGCACAGACCTACTTCATGCATTTCACAGCAAATACTTTGATTTATTTATTAGTGTATGGCTTTTGTCTTTTTTATAACAACATGAGACATTTACCTCATTTTCAGCATGTGTTTTACTATAGCTGTACATTCTTCTCTGAGGTGTTTGTGCATCCTCCCTCAAGCTAATTTGTACAGCCAAATATTTATCTGTAAAGATAAATTTTTGCATTTATCCTAGTGAGTTTCAGTATGTTTTTATCATTTTATGTTTTTTAATCTTCATTTCTACATTTACCTCAAAAAAGCATGCAGCCATTCATCCAAGTCACTAACAGAAATGTTGAACACTCATAGGTGCAGCAGTGATTCCCATAGAAACCTACTTTATTTAGCTGCTAGTCTGACAGTGAAACACGAATGACTGTTCCTCTGGATATATGCTTCCAATCAGCTATGCAACTGCTTCATCCAGTCATGATTTCCCAAGCTTCCTCATGACAGTGCCTTTTAAGTAGTACTGGACACAACAGATAATATCTGCCAATTTCCACCCTTCCAAAAAATTTGTTATCTAGCTAAAGTAGAGGAGTAAATTTTTTTTTTTTTTTTTTCCCCCAAATAGTGTGTTTGGAGAACTCCATCTTGATTGTTACTTATCTCCTTGTTATGTTATATTTGCTTAGAAAATATTTGTGGCTTTTTGTTTCAGCAGGTTTGTTTGGTTTGGAACTGAAATTAAATAGACTAGCCTAGAGATCACTAGTTCTTTGCTTTTATTAAGACACATTTGGATGACTCTGTAAGGCCTTCAAAGTATTTGCAACACATCCAGCTATTCTGTAACCCATTCTTCCCTTATTGAAGCAGTGTAAACACTTTTTTCTCTGCTGCACCTGTACCAATTGACTGACTGCATTTGACTTTTTTAGTGAAAAAAGGAGAACATGAAACACATGGTCAAATCAAGATAATAGCACTCTGCCCTGCCTCAGGAACAGTTTCTTCTATGAGTCAATATCAGCCCTTATGTCTCATGTTCCTTTTGCACCTTGGACTTTTTGACTGTGTCCCTTTATGTCTGTGCAATCACTTTATGTTCATCATTAGCAATACCAGAATCTGCTTCAGTGCTCTACCTTCTTGTTTTCAGGGTGACTGAAACTTGATCCAATCATGATGATCTTTCAGCCTCTGTGTGACACCTGATGCAACCCTGAACCACATAAATGCAAATTGTGTTTCTTGTAACAAGACAGTGGCCGGGCAACAGAGAGGGAGGCTCCCTGACCTGGTTGCCATGCTTTTGGTGTCACCTCTTCTAGAAAGGAAGAGGGAAGAGGAGTTTGTTCTTCCCCTGAGAGCAGCTGAGCATATCCAAGTGCAGAGAAGCCCTTGGAAAGATGAATAGAGTAAGCAGCCAAGGACAGAGAGTAGAATGGGAGCATGAACCATGGAAACAAACAGGAGTTTTGTTCCTAAAAGGGGCAAGGGGCCTTTATGAAGAATGAAATAGGTCAAAAGTTAAGATTCAGAAACAAAAGAAAGCAGGAAACCCAGAAGCAACTGTGTGGAGTTTGTGGAAACCCCAGAAGATACTGAAAGTTGCTGGAATGGACAATAAGGCTGAAGAAAAGGATGTGTCCTTTCAAGGGCACAACTGGCAGGGTACTGGTTTGTTTCAGACTTTTAATTTCAGTCTCCTTTGCCCAGGAGATTTGAGGTTCTCCTTTGTCGATAACTGCCTTGTGGAGGTTTCATAATTTGCGTAATAGTAAACCAAACTTAAAGACACTGGTTATATTTTTTTTCTGTCCTTGCATAAGGAAAAGGGCTAGACAACTCTAACTCAAGTTTTGGCAAATTTAGAATTTTCTCATACTATACGTGGGTACCAGAAAGAAAAAAAAAAAAAGGCAAAAGGATTTGTCATCTGAATTCTTGCAGATTCCTAGAGCTGATAAAAGCCACAAGACAGTAAGTTCTCCCAAACAAGCAGTAAAGAAGGAAGGCAAGGAAGGAATCATCAAAGACTTGGGACTTTTTGGTGCTCTATTTGCACTCAAAGGAAACTAGAAAACCTTCAGGTACAACTTAGGAGTCAGACAGCCACAAAACAACACTGGAGTCAAAGTGCTGCTGAGTCAGTCCCTTAGTTACCACAGATGAACTACAATCATAAATGCTTCTAAACCAATGAACTGCCAAGCAAATAATCACTTGGGCAATGGCAAAAAGAACTGCAAGGAGAAGAACTGGCTATCAAGAAAGTTCCTCCATTTATTGTCTGTGAATCTGCATTAGGTGCTGTTTCTCTGGAACAGAGGGGAAGGCTAGATTAGGCATCATTATGAAATCCTTTGGCTTGTCTACCCTAATGACAACATATATTAGAATAAATACTATATGAAATTACCCAAGCATAAAGGTCAACTTGAAAGAAAAAATCAACCAAATTTTTCAGGAGTTCCCCCCTACTCTCTCCACCAGATGAAATGTAAAAAAGCAGAAAGCACCAGAGATAAGTCAGCAGTTTCATCATTGAAAGACCATGAGAAAGAATTTTCCTGTTAGCTGGAATGCTCAGCCATATTTCTATGGGATAGGTTGGGATGCTACATAAGCAGCTTTGCCTGCATTTTGTAGGTTCTGAGGCGCAATGTTTGGGGATGGGGTGGTGAGTGAGTTCTTCCCAGCTGATACACCTGTGCCAGGATTAGACAGAAAAATCTACATATTACAGTAATCTTTTCTGTTGCCTGGAAAAACTGATTCAAATAGCTATCAGATCTTTTGTAAAAAAAAAATCAGTCAAAGTATCATAGTTACTTTTCCAACTATAAGTTTAAGATTAACCAGAACTGTTCTAAGTGACCCACCCACCTGCTAGTCTCAATTTTATCTGTTTCCTCTTGGAAATATAGCTTCCTGAAAACGCGTGAATCTCATTTTCAAGATTTTTTTGTTTTCATTGGTGGTTTCAGATCTGTTGGCAGTCAAGAAAATCTCTTTCTTTTGAGCGTCCCCCTTCCCCAGCCAATTCCACACAGATATCAATGCCTCAGAATTCCACAGCATTCCCTGTGATCTTTAGGTCTGTAATGACTCTGCTGTTACACCTCTTATCTCAGTCCCAAAAGTTCTTTTCTGGTCCTCACTTCTTTCTCCAATTGTCATTTTTTCATGCTGTACAGGATTTAGGTTACCTATGCTGGACTTCTAGGTTTATTATGATTGAATTTCAGAAAGCATGTGGAGTCCATGTAGCATCTGCAAATCTCCTGAAAGTACACTCTATTCCATCATCCAGGTCATGAATGAAGGTATTAAACACAATCTGTCCCAGTATTTATCCCTGTGGTACACCATTAGTGACTGTCTTCCAACTGGACTTTGTGCTGCTGATAACAATCCTATGATCCCAGCAGTCCACTCAGTTTACACCCCACCTCACTGACAGTTTGCCTAGCCATGTTTAATCAGTTTTTCTATAAGGATGTTAATGAAGATAGTGTCAAAAGCCTTGCTAAAGTTGAGATAAACAACATCCACTGCCCTCCCCTCATCCACCAAGCCAGTCATCTCATCACAGAAGTCTACCACATTGGTCAGGCATCCTTCATAATTGTATGATGGCTAGTCCCCATTACCTTTCTGTCCTTCATGTTTAGAAATGGTTTCCAGGAGGATTTATCTCCATTACCTTCCTAGGTAGGTATTGAATTGAGGCTTACCAGCCTGTGGTTTCCTGAATCCTCCTTCTTGCCCTTTCTAAAGACAGAAGGGATCTAAAATGATCAAGAAAAACATCACAGTGACTTCAGCCAGCTCCCTCAGCACTGATGGGTACATCCCGTGAGGTGACACAGACTTGTGTATGTTCAGTTTGTTATATGTTCCATAATCTGAACCTCTTCTATAAATGTGTCCTCGTTTCAGTTGGGATCGAGTTGATTTCCTTCTAAGCAGCTAGAATAGCGCTGTGTTTTGGATTCACTAGGGGATTTGGTGTGAGAAGAATGTTGATAACATACTGATTTTTTTAGTTGCTGATAAGGAAATTAAGGACTTTTCGACTTCGCAAGCTCACGTGCACAAGAAGTTGGGAGGGAGCATAGCCGGAGCAATGGACCCAAACTGGCCAATGAGATATTCCGTATCATGCAATGTCATGCTCAGTATATCAATGGTTGTCTGGGAACTGCTTTGTCTCTTCTTCCAGGATTTCAGTTTCAGGATTTTGTCTCCTCTGGGATCACTAGCCAGGAATGGTCTGGGCCTTGGTCAGCAGGTGAAGAGCAGTTGCACTGTGTAGCACTTGTTTGTATATTCTAATATTATCACAATCATTATTTTTTTTTTATTTTGGTTATTTAATTGCTCTTATCTCAAACCGCGAATCTCCTTACCATTACCCCTCCAATTCTCTCCCCTGTCCCCCAGGACGGGGGAGGGTGAGCAAGCAGCTGTATAGTGTTTTGCTGACAGCTGAGTTTAAACCATGACAGAAGGGTATGTCCTCCTTGCTTCAGATTTTTCTATGAGTCTCAGAGACCTGGAATTGTTGAAGGCAAGTCTAACCAGCAAAGACTGAGGCAAAGAAGACACTGTGTACATCAGCTTTTTCCATGTCTTTTGCCACCAGGTCCCCTGCCCCTCTTGTAGCAGTGGGTACACATTCTCTCTACTTTTAACTTTTTTTGTCTTCTGTATGCATTAAGTACCTATAACTCCTATCCTCTTCTTAATGCAGACATTAAAACTATTATTTGTTTAGAGCAACTTAGAACAATGAAACTTGACTCATTACACCAAGATCTAGTATCCAACCAGTCTCAAAGCCTGGGAATTTGATCAAATTGAGCTATTTTGTCTTCAGTCATAGGCTTGTCAATCTGGTGAAGAGGGCTCTAAACTAAAGTTTCCAGGAGGGGGAACCTCAGTCCATCCCTCTCCTACCAGTTTGATGCCAGCGCCAGCGATAGATGTCCTAGGCCTGGAAAAGGATCACAGGTCAGCAGGAGAGCACCTAAAGGGCAGCACAAAGGAATTCCAGGCAGTAAGTCAGCCTCATCCGGGGCCCAACTTACGCACCTCTATGCAAACACATGTAGCATGGGGAACAAACAAGAGAAGTTAGAGACATGCCCATGCCTGCAGGGCTATGATCTTGTTGGCATCACAGAGATGTGGTGCAATGGGTCCTATGACTGGAATGTTGGAATGGAAGGATACAGACTAGTTAAGAAGGACAAGCAGGGAAGATGAAGAGGGGGTGTCACCCTCTATGTCAATGACCAGCCGGAGTGCATGAAGCTCTGCCTGGGGATGGATGAGGAGCTAACCAAGAGCTTGTGGGTCAGGATTAAAGGGAAGGCAGGGACAGGGGAGATTATTGTAGGGATCTGCTACAAGCTACCTGACCAGGATGACCGAGCAGATGAGGCCCTCTATAGACAGATAGGAGCAGCCTCATGCTCACAAGCACTGGTCCTCATGGGGGACTTCAACCACCCTGATATCTGTTGGAGGGACAACACAGCAGGGCATAAGCAAGCCAGGAGGTTCCTGGAATGCACTGATGATAACTTCCTTCTCCAAATGATAGAGGAGCCAAAAAGGAGAGGTGCTATGCTGGACCTCATTCTCACCAACAAGGAGGGGCTGGTGGGAAGTGTGGAACTCAAGGGCAGCCTGGCCTGCAGTGACCATGAAATGGTGGAGTTAAAGATCCTTAGGGCAGTGAGGAGGGCGCACAGCAAACTCACTACCCTGAACTTCAGGAGAGCAGACACTGGCCTCTTCAAGGGATCTGCTTGGTAGAGAACCATGGAATAAAGCCCTGGAGGGAAGAGGGGCCCAAGAAAGCTGGCTAATATTCAAGGATCAATTCCTTCAAATTCAGGAGCAATGCATCCCAACAAAGTGGAAGGCAGGCAAAAAATGACAGGAGGCCTGTATAGATAACCAAGGAGCTCCTGGACAAACTCAAACACAAAAAGTAAGCCTACAGAGGGTGGAAGCAAGGACAAGTAGCCTGGGAGGAATACAAAGAAATTGTCTGAGCAGCTAGGGATCAGGTTAGGAAAGCCAAAGCCCTGATAGAATTAAATCTGGCCAGGGATGTCAAGGGCAACAAGAAGAGCTTCTATAGGTATGTCGGTGATAAAAGGAAGACTAGGGAAAATACGGGCCCTCTCAAGAAGGAAACAGTGTCAGACGGAGACTGATGACAAGTGGTGTTCTGCAGGGGTTGGTATTGGGACTGGTGTTGTTTAACATCTTTGTGGGAGACATGGAGAGTGGGATTGAGTTCAGAAACTTCAGCAAGTTTGCCAACAACACCAAGCTATGTGGTGCAGTCAACACGCTGGAGGGGAGGGATGCCATCCAGAGAGTCCTTACCAGGCGTGAGAGGTGGGCCTGTGCAAACCTCATGAAGTTCAACAAAGCCAAATGCAAGTTTCTTCGTGTGTGTCGGGGCAACCCCAAGCACAATTACAGGCTGGGAGGAGAATGGATTGAGAGCAGCCCTGAAGAGAAGGACCCGAGGGTGTTAGTTCACAAGAAGCTTGACATGACCCAGCAACGTGCACTTGCAGCCCAGAAAGCCAACCATATCCTGGGCTGCATCAAAAGATGTGTGTCCAGCAGGTCAAGGGAGGTGATTGTTCCCATCTACTCTGCTCTCATGAGAATCCACCTGCAGTACTGCATCCATCTCTGGGGCCTCCAACATAAGAATGACATGCTCCTCTTGGAGTAGTCCAGAGGAAGGGTACGAAGATGATCAGAGGCTGGAGCACCTCACATATGAGGACAGGCTGAGAGAGTTGGGGTTGTTCAGCCTGGCGAAGCGAAGGCTCCAGGGAAACCTTATAGCAGCCTTCCAGTACCTAAAGGGGGCATACAGGAGATATGGGGAGGCACTCTTTATCAGGGAGTGTAGTGATAGGATGAGGGGTAATGGTCTTACACTGAAAGAGGGCAGATTTAGATTAGATATTAGGAAGAAATATTTACAGTGAAAATGTAAGTATCAGGTAAAAATTATTTAAATTTGTCCACTGTGGCATCTACAGTGCTAAATGAAGCTCAGAGTTAAACTACTCTCTTCTGGGAGTTTCCCATTTTTGCTTTAAGGGTTTGTGGAAAAACATGCAAGAACATTTTCAATTTCATAACAATACACAAGGAAACACATGATAATGAAACCTGCACACAGATTTCAACCAAATTATTATCCTTACCAAAATTTAATATTTACCACAAATTCTTTTTCATTTTCAGTCTTCATAGTACTTTTTAGGGTGATATTTTTGTCAGAATTCAAGCTCTGATGAAATAGGGGTTAAATAAAAAAGAAATACATTTTTAAAAGTTAATCTGTCAAATGAGTCTCATTAACACAGAGTATCATAATTGTATTTGCTTAAGAAGCAGGCATTAGAACATCTAACATCTTTAAAAGAGTTCATTGTATTCAAGTTGATGTTGCAGAAGTGTCTTTGAATAACATTTTTATCTCCATATTTATTTCTGAAAAGGTAGAAATAGTAGAAGCAGAACACAGTAGAGGATAAAAGATCAACAAGAAAATAGTGGAAACACTAAATAAAGAAATGGGATTTCTAGCATTTAGTTATCTTTCTCTGCAGCAGGTTCTAATACTAAATGTAAATCACCTGATTGTTAGATTTTGTCCTTTTGAAATACCTTTAAGAATGGTAATTATGTGGACCAGACTGATGGATATCTCTTGCAATATCTCTGTGGTGACATCTGAAAATAGAATGCCTTTGAAAATGTACTTGTCATATGAATATACTTGTTGCAGTAGGTCCACCTAAGCTGTGCCAGAAACACTCCCCTTTCAAAAAAAGGAAGAAGAAAATAGACAATGAATGGAAAATATATTAAAGCTCTTTTACAACCTGCAACTCCGTTCGTGCCAGGAGTGGCTACAAGTGTTTAGATGGATGTAAACCAAGTCTGGGGGAAATCCAGTGTTTAGCAGGCAGCTAAACACCACACAGCCTTTTGCTTGCTCCCCCTCAGTGGGATGGGGGAGAGAATCAGAAAAAAGATAGAACTCATAGGTCAAAATAAAGATAGTTTAATAGGACACAAAAGGAAGGGAAAATAACAATTATAAAATAATATACAAAGCAAGTGATGCACAATACAATTGCTCCCCACCTGTTGATTGATGCCCAGCCAGTCCCCAAGCAGTCGTGCTGTTCCCTGGCCAACTCCCTCCAGTTTTGCTTTTCATCATGTTCAGCATGACGTCCTATGGTATGGAACATCCTTTCAGCCAATTGGGGTCAGCTGTCCCAGCTGTGTCCCCTCCCAGCCTCCTGTGTACCCCCAGCCTCCTCACTGGCGGGGTGGAAGAGAAGCTGAAAAGGCTGTGACTTAGCGTAAACACAGCTAAAACATCAGTGTGTTATCAACATTATTGTCATCCTAATTCCAAAACACAGTATTATACCAGCTACTAGGAAGAAAATTAACCCTATCCTAGCTGAAACCAGGACATCCGGACACCTGTTGATCAGATTAAAGGGTGGGCTTCCTAGCATCAAGAAAAAGCAATGTAAATTCTCTTGTAAACAGAACTAGTTAGTTCCAATATAGAAAACAGAACTGATTTGGCTAAATGTGAGATTTATTACTTAAAGCAATCATCAGTACTGGTTCCTGTCATCAAGAGATAGTATATGTTAATATAAACCATTCTTTGGATGAGTTGATGTATATGATAAGGGGTTTTTTAATAACAATACCCATCATGACTGTGTTTTAGCCATTAGCCATTCCTATTCTGCAGTAAAAATTATGGGGTGATATTGTGTTTTCTCTTAGTCCTTTCCAAAGTAGAGCTGTGAGTAATTTACAGGATGCAGCTCAATCCATTGAGCTAGGTATGGAAAAGTATCCATCCTTTCTTCTTCAATGACTATGGGCAGGTAGCTTTTTAGAAGGACCAATCAAATGGAAAATGAAGGTTCTTTTTCCCACTTTCAGAATCTGAAATACCTGCCTGCTGTTTGAGTAAATTCAGTTGATTGCTTCAAGTCACACACAACACATTTCTAGAGGAAAAGGCAAAATATTGCTTCAGCTTGTAAGATCCTACTGCTGGCTACGAAGTTACCCAGTGAGATACAGGCTATTATGAATTTTGACACTTTTAGTGGGTGGATGATTCGACTTTTACTGTATCTCAGAGATAGAATGCTCTTACCATTTATACTGAAAAAGCAGGGTTCAGAAAATAGGTTGTAGAAGGTGCCCCACATGGCATCCCATTTTCTTAGGAAGTCTTCCTCATAGAACAAAATAAAACTCTAGAAACATTGACTTCTCCCACCAACAACATGAAGCCTTGTTAGGAAGACAGGGAGACTAACTGAAAAACTGGAGACTAACTTCACTGAAAAAAAGTGAAATCAGTGACTAATCTGAGGAGATGCCTCTGTAATATTTGATGACAAAAAAAATATTTCATATATAAAATATATTGTATATCTCAAAGGTGATTGGGAAACCAAGAATACTTCTACAAAGATCCTGTTGTTAAAGCCACTGGGATGTAAGCTTGTAGGTAGAAGTGGAAATTTCTACTTAAGAAGTCTCATATTTTGTACAAAATACTGTTTTCAGGATAGCCTGACTAAAGCATGCTTGGTATTGTTTAGAAAACTGAGTAATGAAAGTGCTCTTTATCTTCCCTATATTTTTATATCTACCAAGACAGAGAGTGAGTGAAAGAGAAATTCTTGTATATGCTGCCTAAAGAAAGAAATTATATTTAGAATATTTTAAAATTCTATCATTTTCTTTTTACGTTCATATGCCTTTGTCGGTTTAATCCTGTGACCAGATGGTTTCCTTTGGAGGTACAGAAGCAGCATGCTTAAACTAACACTGTCCTAGACAGACCCTTTTTTTGAAAAGGAGTATCAGGCAGCATATTTCCAGAGATGGTACCAAGGACACCAAGGAATTCAGGGACATACACCCAGAGGATACACTTGGGTGAATAATGTCATTTTTAATCGTCTCAATGGTCTGTTCTTCGTCCATGAAAAAGACAGTCTTGCATTGCTCAAAAGGAAAGAAACAAAATGCAAATTCAAAGATAATTTCCTCAGTCTGTTTTTCTGTTCTTTTCACATCTCTGTTTGTGTTCTTCTACCTGCTCCCTCTCCTTTTTCTCATGAAAGGTAGTTATTTATATAATATAAAAGTTTACATCAAGACCATGACTGCCTACACCCTTCCTCTTCTCTTGTGTTTTGCCAATCGATGCGGTTAGAATAAAGGACACAGGCACAAAATTTTAAAAAGTAAACATTTTACTAATGTTTGAAGTGATAAAATACTGAAGAAAATAATACAGTGAAAATGAATTAAAGCAAGACAAGGTAAAGCAGCAAAACAATAAGCAAACTACTATAGCAAGCATAAAATAAGGTAATGCACCTAATCATTACTACATAGAGTTAGCGATAGTGATTAAGAAAGATACATCACCAATTGCCCTATTAATACGTTACCATCATCCAGATCCACAATCACTAGGGAGCCTGCTTGCAGTGAGGATTTGGAGAACCTTTCCCAGCAATTGCGAAATTTCTATACAGTGCATCCATCATATAGATGAGGCTTCCAAATTTCCCTGCAAATGGTCCCTGCTTTTATACAGTTAAATAAACAACTTCTATATCTTAAGTTGCAAAAAACATCTGGTGTAGTTTCTTTTTCTTGTTAACTTTTTCCTGCACTTGGTCAGAACCCGAAAAAAAGTTAAAAAGAACTAAAGGTATCTGGTTATCTTTGATTATGCATCTCTCAACAAAGCCCGTCACTGCCCTGTTACATTCTGTCACAAAGAGGTCTGTTTGTCGGTTTAAGATAGGTATATCTCTTTTTGGTGAGTGGGCTACCGTTGTACAACTATTATTTTACAGCAAGCATTACAGCAAAGCTCTGTAAGTGTTACAACAAAAGCTTTTATAAACTGGCATGTATTAATAAGGTAACACATTGCATATGTGATCAATATTATACATATTAGGTATACTGTTAGGTTGTGAGGTTCATCTAGAGGTCAACTTTTGTTCAGGGCTTCACTGCTCAGGCCGTAGTATTTCATCTTGTCACCTTTAATCTTAGAAGATTAATTCTCTTATCTTCGTTCAGCACAGTAAGGCCAGCTCACGATCTCTGTAAATACGCACAAAACTTTCCTGTTCCCCTTTAAATTCCTCTTTAAAACTCTTCTTTGCATTGATGCCTACATCACCACTCATTTGTCAGTGTTGCTCTCGCATCTCTACTCCTGTGTTTATAGGCACTGCCTTAGAAGTTGCCAATATTTTTTCTGTATTTATATAGTATTTAAACAGTCTGTACTGATCTGTCACAAGTGTTCCTCAGCCATACGCTATGGAAGTAATGAGTAATAACTTTCTTAGTCTACTTCCATAAGTTTGGGGAAGGGTCAGCATTTGACAGGATTTGAGGATTTGTGCAGGCTGACAGCGCGTGGCTGACAGAAGACCACCTAAACTTGATGTGTTATAACATCCAGAGGAGGGAACAGCACATATGACTGAAGAGGTTGGTGACAGTCAGAAATTGCTACAAGACAGCTATTTCCTTCTAGCCTATTATTTCTGCTATTTATGAATGCTATTATCTAAGACAGCAAGGGGCAGGCCCTGCCAAGATTTATGCCCAGAAGTAGAACTGCATACAAGCAGTCACATCAACATCAAGTATTTCAGTTACTTCAAATATACCAAAAAAGGAAAACAGTTGTGTTCATGCAATCAAAATTTCCCTTTCATATGCACTTAGAATTGTTTTATTTCTTAATTATTAGGAAAAAAAAGCAAATAGAAAGAAATGACAGCAACTTATTTACAGGTTATGGTTTAATCGTTGCTGGGAACATCCTTATGTTATGCTTTAAACGAGTTCTGTCTTAAGTGAGAGCTCAGAAGATAAACACAGAAAAGTAGACAAAGAGAACTTAGCTGTGGCTACATATCTGACCCACAGTATTTGCCATTTCAGGCAGTGAAATTTTATGGATCAGAGTCTTAAAAAGCTTTTTTCTATAGCTTGTCCACTTGTGATGACAATGAATTTATTTTTTCAAAGACAAAGTCTTTGCATATACTAATAAACAACATGTGACTTTAATAAAATACAGAATTTTTCTCATCAGAGTTATTTAAATTGGGAAGAACCTCATGCTGATGTGTCCAAGCAGTTTTGAACAGCATCCCACTGCCATGGAACATCTGTTTGCACTTGACCATGTCAGGTTGCCAAAGTGGCAATCAAGCTAACTGTGGAACAAGGAGCCAGTGTGAGACCCTTTAAGATGCCACAAGCAGCAGATTTTTTTGTAATTGCTAAGAATGTGGTTTTGTACACATATTTTCTACATGAAAAAAACCCCTTCCTGCAGGCTTGATATCACTAGCACAGGTGATTATCCACTATTGTTACCAAGGCATATGGTTGTCCACTTCTGTCCCAGACAGAATATGATCATATCCTGACAGATAAATAAATTTAGGCAGGAAAAAAAAAAATAAAGTTCTTCCTAGGAATAGGAGAAGCTTAATTAGCATATTGGCTATTTACCATTTAACTACTTACCATTACTTCTGAAAACAACAATAGACTGATTTAATTAGTTATCATTAACTTCAACAATTCAAATTAATCTATCTGTGTTTTTGTACACAAATTTTCTATGTGACCAGAAGGTGAAATAGGCATGTTAAAAACTAGGAACAAACATTTAAATTATATCTACCAGCGCAAAATACATTTTTGATATATTGTAAAGAATTTTTGTCCAGAATATCCCAGCTGACAACTAACCATAAGTAATCAATTAGGGACATCTGCTAAAGATGAGAAAATAATACAGTTTTACTGATATTGTTGAAATAATTTGAAAAATGAAAATTTGCTTACTGCAAGAAGTGAAGGAGTGATAATCAGAAGGTTTCTTAAATACCATAAGGGGTTCCAAATTCATTTAACAAAACTTGCAATATATCCTTTAAAAAGGACAGAGGAGGAAGAGCAGACCTTTAAGCATGTACACATATCTCCTTTGAACATTCATCTTGGTGCTGCAACAAGCAGTAATGCTTGGATACCATGTTCAAGGCACACTAAATACGAACTCATTATGGGAATTCCATGCATTGACACTATTGTGTCCTGCTTGGGTTTCACCATCACTTCTTACAGTGAGATCAGAGAAGTCTCTGCAATGATTCAGTAGCCTAAGGGTTTGAAATCCATGTCTTTGGAAGCATTGAATTAGCTGGATTCAGCAAGGAAGAGTTTACAAAACAAGCAAAGCTTTGCTTCCTTTCAGATCCAGATCCTGTATCCTCTGCTTCCAGAGACAGGATGTTAGATATTGGTTTTAATCTAATATCCTCCAAAAATTATCCTTAAATCAGTGTAATCTGTGCTCCTGAAACCTGTTACACAAGTAGTTTTGCAATAACTTCTCTTTCTTTCAATAGAGTAGGAGCCTACAAATCTTACTTCCTATCTAATTCTCAAGAATAAAGTCCTGGCAATATAAACCATGTTTCATTTTAATGTATTCTCACTTTTACAGGGAAGTTTTGTCTTTATAGATGTTGCCTTTGCACTTAAATACAGGTCTACTCTAATAAATAGGTCCATTTAGTAGACCCCTGCATTGAAATGTTCTTCTTACAACAAAATATTTTGGACTACCTTTTTACATTTATAAATTTTGAGTACTCTATACAAAGGAAGATGTGAACTTTTAGAGGGAGAATCTACTGAATAACTCAGTAGGGTAAATTACAGTTGATAGATATCTGATATTTTTTTTAAACGTGTAATATTATTCCTTACCTTCTGAGAAATACAGCCCTGCTTTGGGCAGACCAATATTTTCATGTCATAAAGATCTATGCTTTTACTGGGAGCATGGGATTTGTTATTCAGAGTTTTCTGTGACCACTCTGGTTAATCTCATTCTCTAAACACAACAGCTTCCCTATATAAACACTAAAATGTGCATTTAATTTATGACTACTTGCAGACTTGGAATTTATTAGATTTACAGAAGAGAGGAATAAAGCCTGTTGTCATCTGTGTGGATCAAAGCATTTCTTTGTTAGTAGGATATGTGCAAAGAGCACAGCTAGTAACAAAATTGTATCTTCAGAGCAAGCTCTATAAAGATTTAAAGCTGGAGTAGTATTCAGAGGTGAGGAAAAAGGACACAGCAGATATAAAAAACAATAATGTGGTTTAACTTTTTAAGTACAGACTGCGATGAAGTAGAAGAGAAATCTTTTCTCTTGTAGCATTTTCATGATGACAGCTGTACTTGTTTTCTTGTTTCCTGAATATACAGTCCATCTTGCCAAGAGTTCCATGATATCCAAAATAAATTAAAGGTGAGATATTTCTGTATTAGATTTTGCTCAAGACACACATATGAGTACAATAAAATAATACATGCAGAAGGTATTGAGGTTTCATTTCTTTCAATGGGATTTGTACCTCGACCTCAGGGAAATTAGTTCTTTGATAACTGTTTCTACTTTTTTTTTGTATGCACTGCAATTCACTACAATATAGCTAGTGGACTTTTAAATTCCACCAATATGCAGCTGTTGTACAACATATAAATGCAGGGTGTAAAAGTCAGGCTGTCACTCCTGCCTAGAGGACTAATCTTGGTGGGATTTTCTTTAAAGTCTCCTCCTATATTTTCAAAGTGACAGGGAGAATTCAGGGTTCTACTTTTCAAAGGTACTATCAGTACCAGTAGTACTAAAGATACTATTTTCAAAGGAATAACCTAAAATCACAAGAATATCAAGAAAATTGTTGGAGGTTTTTTCTCTGTATTAAAACCTTACTACAGCACGTTCCCTGTATACTTATGCAAACTCCACAGATGTCTACATTTTATAAGACAGAGATGTTCTTAGCCAATCCATCTTTCATGCGTTACTGCACAAAGTAGCTCGACACAGGCTACCACTTGCATGAAACTTTTAAGAAATCTAACACCTGAATCATCACAAGTGTTAATATTTACATTCGCAATCTCATTTGCCTTGAGGGCTTTGTAGATGCTACTGCTAAAATGTAGACTATCCAAGGATTACACGTTAGCACCTGAAAAATAGTTACACAAAGCAAAGATATTGTTTGTGAAGTTGCTTATTAGAGGATATGTTTAAGTACTGCAAGACAGAATTATATGAAGACAAATAAGCTGACTAAAAACACATTGTCCCAAAGAGGAAATGGCATAGTCATACTAATGTGATATTCTGCCTTGGCCATGGCATGTCATTTCTCAGCCAAACTAATTTCCTTGGATAAAATTCCATAGAGCTGTGTGCAGCTCTCTAGCACTGACTGAATGAGACTGCCCAGCACTAACCTGGATATCTCTGTGATGTTCCACTTTGCTGTGTAGACTAACACACAAGATGAATTTTGGAGGTTTGGTCCACTGTTTGACAGGGCATGACAATTCAGAGCTCTTACATGAACTAACAAGGACTCTAATTATGCAACTCTGAAAATAATGAATTTGACAGCCCTTTAGTCACAGAGGATGAGAATGCCAGAGGGGTTTTGTGGCAACATTTTGGGGATCTTTTCTGAACAACCCTTACTATATAATGAATATTTAATTTATATATGAGAAACTAAACAGAACTGTGCCGATGAATTTAAGAGCCTCTGTCGTGAGATTAAGAGATGATTAATATGGCAAGCTGAAAAGCTGAGTGAAAGGTTTATTTCCTTTAATTGGTCTAGCTGCATTTGAACAGAGGAGAAATTAGATGCTTACACAATTCAAAGGCAGATGACAAATTCTAACCCTTACCAAACGGTTGATCTATCATGGATTTGTTTTACATAAAGGGTCTCTTCCCTGTAAAGGATGATTACTGAACTACTCAGATATCTACACAGGGTGAAAATTGTCCTAGAATGACTGCAAGGGTAAAATTTTACATGCGGTTTGTAGTATGCTTTAAGAATCACTGCAGTTTTCTTTCTTAACTAAAAGTATATGAATGCATAACCAGGAAAGAGAAATCATTTATAACCATTTTTAAACCCCAAGGTTATGTAGAGCTATGGCTTTGACACATTTCCTCTAAGCAGTGACTTAAAGGACTTAAAAATGCACAAGATGCATAGAAGCCCTAAAGAACTGCAGAGATCAAGGTGTGGATAAAGAGGATCCCACAAGAAAATCTAAGACTAGGGAGAAGTTCATTTATCCTATCTAACCAAGCTGCTAAAAGAGAAAACATGTTTTGGCCTGGAATCCTGCCTTGGAGGTGGGGAGGAGAAGAAGCTATGTTTTAGGACAGAGTTTTGGCTAGTAGGTAACTTGAAAAATATAAGGTTCTGATTTCTGTGATTCCCAAAGGGAGATAAGGAGGCTTGGGGCG
>NW_010102732.1:0-18435 GCF_000699245.1 Pterocles gutturalis
AGCCCCCCTGGCCTCTCGGGGCGGAGGGCGGTCGGTAGGTACGTGGGTGAGGGGGTCTGAGGGCTCTGCCCCCGGGGCCTGCAGGGCGGGTGGGGTCCCACCCAGCCAGGCTGAGCTCCAGGGTTGGTTTTAGGGCCGAGGGTGAGGAAGGCTCCTGGTAGAGGCCTAATGCAGGAGGAGGGGGTGAGCAGTCTTCCCGTGGGGTGCTGCCTGCAGCTGCCGTGGAGCTTGAGGGGTGCCCTGGCTAAGCTGTGACTTCTGGAGAGAGGCCGGGTTAGTTCCCTTCAAAGTGGGGTGATCCCAGATGGGCAGAGGTGATCCAACACTCTGTTACTGCTGTTAGGGCTTGAATTGGCCTTTTCCCCCATGTGTTAGCCCCTCACAAAGCCATTACACTGACTTACAAAGGCAGCTGAAACACTGCTCTAGGGTATGGCTCAGCCTTCATTTTTTTTTTCTTTATATTGCAAGTTGTTCGCTTTTGAGAATGATTTAGTTGCTCCCTTTACAATCATTTTCTCCCTTAAATCTTAGGCCAGTCAGGTGTGTTGCAGCAGAAAGCCTCTTATTCACAAGCAGTTGCAGTTCTGAAAAAGGCTGACGGCAGCTGGAGAAATGACTGTCACCCAGAAAGGCATCAGAGAAAGTGAGTGACTGAGTTTTAAGTTAACAGTAGCATTTTATTTTTTACTTTTAATAGCAGGAAAAAATAAGGAGGGTGGGGGGAGAGAGAGGGAAAACCTGAGTTTTTGCAGGAGGAAGTATGGAACTTGCAGCTCTGAGGAAGACTACTGGGGCAGAAAATATATTAGAGAATAGAATGGAGTAACTTCAAAATAACTGTAATTCTTGTAAAAATGGTAGATTGTGTTGACTAAAAGCTCCAGTGCTGCAGCATGCATGTGGAAGGGTAGCACTGCAATGATGGTGTGTGCATGCTGACCTTCATCTGGACACAGCAGGGAGCTCCCAGTGTCCAGCAGCAAAGAGAGCCTCCTGCAAGGGGCTGTGGAGCCCTTCAGTGAGCAGTGTCTGAGTGCTCTGGTGGATTCTGACAAGGGCAAAGGAATTTTGGGCACTAAGCTTTTTTTGTGAGAGAGCAGCTATGCAGACATGGATGTTCTGTGTCCAGACCCTGCTCTTGCTTGGGTGGAAGGGCTAAAGGGTATGATGTCGTGCTGCCAGCTGTCCTTGGAGATCTTCTGCCTTTTGGCTTCAGCACAGGTCTCACCTATAGTAATAAAAATCATGTCTATGTGGAATAGATAAAGGAATGAGGGGATCCCGCCACAGCTGCCCTGCCAGCCCTGGTGAGGGTGGCAGTGGTTTCACTGCCTCTTCGGGGCAGAGGGGCCTTATTCCCCATGGCAGGGGGATTGAACTAGATGATTTTTAAAGGTCCCTTCCAGCCCAGGTGTTTCTATGTCCGATATGCTCTATCCTCCTGAAATGTTTAATTTTCATGAAATGTTGCCCTAACTGAGTATGTCTAGGAAATATTTGTTAGTATTATGTTAGTATTCGATGGGCTCCTTACCTCTCTTGCCCTGATTAATTGTACCTGACTGTATTTTTCTTGAAGTCAAATTTCACACACCTGAATAGCATGAGCTGATGGCAGCCTACTGACAAAGTTTTCCTGAGTCATAAAAATGCATCTTCTGTGTTGTTCTATAGATCCTATACAAAAATTCCCTTGGGCTGTTTATGTTTAAGTGGTACATTTGGATTTATAGCACTTCCTACAAAATGGATTTTCTACTAATTTTTCAGGCTGTTTTCTCTTGATGATGTGTTTGCTCCAGTCCCTCCTCCCCTTGCTTCTCATATTTCATTCAGCAGCTGTCTGCTGCTCCATCTTTTCTTTGCATTTAAAAGAAAAAAATCTGTAACTTGATTGTGGCTTCAGCACACCTTTCCTCTGCTTTGTGTATGCCACTGAGCTGTTTATTTTGTGGTTAGAAACTCAGCTTATGCTAGAGTATTTTGAGTGTGGACCTTTTCTATCTAGCATAGTTACTTAGATCTTCAGCTTGTTTTTTAATCCATGTAATATTTTTAATCAATGTAATAAAAAGCAGTTACAGCTGTGCATTTCAGTCCTATGTCCCCCAGATCAGTTTCCCCTCCTGGGAAGGAAGCTGATCCCTAATCTCTGTGCAGATGATTGCTACTCTTTCACTGGTGCTGCTTTTATTCCTCTTCTCACCAAAACTTCGTTTATAAATCCAACAGTTAATAGCACTCCTTTTCTGTTTTTCCATCAGTGGAGGTCTTGGTAGGCTGGACTGGCGAAGGACATGCGGTGGAGCTGTAGGAGCAGTCCCAGCAAAGGTCGTGAGTGGGGTGTGGTTGAGAACCCACTGCACCTCGTATCATTTGGATGTAGATTCTAGGAGCAACTAAAGCTGCTCCAGATAGAAAATGGGGCAATGGATAATTAAACATGCGCTACACTCCCTCCTGCCTCCCCAAGTGCCTTGCTCCCCTCCCTGTCACTCAAGACTATAGCTCTGTAGTAGTCTGAAAACTGAACTGTGTCATTCTACAGACATTTGACCTTCAGCCTAGCATCTTCAGCTCCCTCTTGCACTTCTTGCTTCTTCAGGCTGCAGTGTGCCTCCTGGCTAGGTGTAGACTTAGCCTTCATAGAAGACAACAGTTCCACCACATTATTAGAGAAATTCAGTGTTCTTAAGTCTCTGTCCTCTATGCCAAGCCCTCTGCTTCGAGTAAGACTTGCCTTCACTAAATACTAAGTCTTGTTGGCTTTTGCCACAGTCAGGTGTAAGCTTTTCTTTTTACTGTGTGAGCTTCTCTCCAGGTCCTTTTGTTCAAGTGCAGGCAGCTGCCAGAAGGCGTGTGCCTTCTGTTCCTAAACTCAGTTCCTTGCTAGCAACCCCACATAAAAGCAAATGAGAGCCAGGAAGCCAGAGCTGCAATAATGATATTTTCTTTATCCTCTGGGTTTTAGCAGAAATACCAAGCTGTGTGTTAAGCAGGCTCCTGTGGTGCATAAGTAGAGCTCTGGGGTGCAGAGCTCAGAGGTCTTGTAAAGTCAGTGAACATGTCAGACACTAGACAAAGCTTCAAAATTATTCCTCTCTGAGATTTTGCCTAACGAACCAGATCACTTGCCTGAGACAAATGCAGTCAAGGGCACATGATGCACCCTGGGACTGGACCTGCCAGCAGAGGAGAGCTGTACAGCCTCAGACACCCTTTCTCCCACGACAGTACAAACTCCGCACTCTTCAGGGTCCTATTGTTTATAAACTTCCCTAATTTTTTACTTGACTTGGTTGAGGGTCCATTTGGAAACTCCTTTCACTTAGAAGCCTGCTGCTTACTGCCTACACCTGTGTTTAGCTGAAAACCCACGTGCTGAGACAGACTGTTGGAGATTTGGTATTCCACCTACCCGCCTGAAGAGCAGTGCTGGAGTTCTGCTCCTCCCCGCTGCAGTGGGATGTTTGCTTGCTCTCCAAGGGCCCCTGAAGGATGTAGCTAAATAAACTTTTATTATTGATTTTCCATGTTCAGTCAGTGGATAGTATCTAGTGCTTCAGGACAGAGAAGACTTAATTAAGGGAGGATTGTTGGCCTAAGATATTACCTCTGTCCAGACCTTGCTTCTGAGCGTAGTGAAACGCTGCCTTGGATTGCCTGGGAGGTGGTTGAGTTTCCACGGCTAACGGAGGCCTCCTGAAGCTCTCGGAACTAATGTCTGTCAGAGCTGATAAATGTCACAAGGTATGGGCTGGATGGCTTCTCGCAGTCCCGCTGCCCCTGTGCTTTTGGTTCAGCACCTTTCCTTCCTGTGTCCTCTCATTAGGAGGCAATCGGATGAGACACCCTACAAGTGAGGCTTATTCTGTGGGGCGTGCGGCTTGGTTACTCCACTGAGGTTAGCTTGTGGAACTCAAATCATCATCCGCTGCCTTGATATCGTACACTCCCTTGTCTGAACTCCGGCTGTGTGACTTCTAAGGCAGATTATAGACTTCATACAAACCTGTAACTTGTTATTGGCTGTGTCATTTCACTGCGTGCAGGACTCCAAGAGGGAGAATGTTGGGGTTTTTAAAAAAAAAAGTTTCTCTTGCGGTGTGAGCCTGTGCTGGCTGTGTTGGTTGTGGCTCTGAACACAGTCTCTGTGCAGGAATCGAGAGTCAAAAATCAGCGCTTCGTTGTTCATTTTGCGAGGAGGAAATGTGGATGTACACACACCCACACGCACTTCACACCCAAACAGAGTTCTGAGGGCTGTATTTTGAAAATAACCAACACTTTCCAGGCACTAGGACAGCAATGATTAATGGCTGTGTAATCTGACTGTGCATCTTTGCCTCTGGTTTTCATGGTCTGCAGAAGCTGAACTTGCCCAGCTTTATGAGCGGAGAATGAGTGTGTCTGAGCTGTGCTTTTCGCTGGTGCACACAGATGTACGTGTATGTGTATATATATAAGGTATTTGTTCCCATGGATGTGTGGGAGAGCACTGACATAGCTTGTCTGAAAGTACAACCTATAACATTTGTAAAATGACAGCACTTAATTCAGAGTTGCACTGACCTGTGATTGCCCCCACAAGCACTGGAACAGGATTTTTTTTGGAAACCCTTATCCACAGTCTCATGGTGCAGCCCTGAAGCTAAAGGGAGCCTGGTTTAGCCTGGTTACCCCCATTTCAGTATAGGATCGGGGGCTGGTTTTTTTCCTCCCCGGGGTGGAGAAGGGTGCTTCTTTAAAGATCCAAAGACATTATTTTTTATACAGAGTCAACACAGGTTTTCACCCTAGTTAATGTAGCTTTGAAGGTGATAGTGCTCCCTGATCTCACAGTAGGTCAGATAAAGAAAACGTGTCTGGAGTTGCATGCAGTGTTAAATGTTTCCTAGAGAGCTCTTTGCCAGGAAATCTGCAATCATTTTGTGTGTTTGCCTGTTTGATAATATGATGAAATAAAAAATTGTTTTCCAAGATCTAATTTTGACCTCTAGAAAGACAGGAGATGATTGAAAATGTACTGCATTGATTGCGCTCGTTGGGGCTGAAAACGCGATGTAAAAATCACCAATAACAGCCCAATGGACTGTTAATTACGGACCTCACTGTGTCTCCATGGTTGGTCAGATGGGTTTTTGTTTGTGGTTTTGGTTTTGTGTTTTTTTTTTTACACCAGACCTGACTGCTGTTACGATATTGTAGTATCTGTGGCCACCTGTCTTTCTGTGCTGTACTCCACTGCCCTCTGACTTCTGCAGATCAGGTTGAAGAGTCGTGCTGCCCGCTGAGAGCTGCCACGAGTCCTTGGCCTTTTGTGGTTTGTGCTCAAAGGAGGACACAAAATATGCCCCGACACACACACTCAGCAGTTTTCCGGGATGGTGAGAAAATATTGGCCTGTGTGGTGCTAATGGTGTCATGAACCCTTTCAGGATTGGCAGGGCTCAGAGGGCAGAACAGACAAAGGAGCAGCAGGGTGAACTCAGATTTGTGTGGCTGTGAGTTTATTGCTGGTGTTTGAAGGCAGTGCCAAAGGCTCTGTGTGCAGTCTCATAGCTGGTCACTAGAGGACAGCGTTACACATTGTAAAGTATAATTATTATAATGGCATACGTCTGGAAGAGATTTCTTACAGCCTGCCTGTGTGCTAGGAGTAGGTTGGAGCTGAGGTTACAAAGGGATTTGCTAGAACTCGGGAGCCATCCCCTTCAGGTGGTTTAACAGGCAGCAGGGCTTACATCACTGTTGACAGACCCTGGCTTGTAAAATCTCCAGAGGTGATGCTGACTGCCCTGCTTCTGCGTGCGCTTTGGGGGACGGGGAGGCTGCTGAGTAGATAGACTCTTCTCTCCCTGGCCTATAGCAAAAAAAAAAAAGGGCGGGGGGGAGAGGGAAGGGAAATTTTTGCCTACCAAAACTGTGGTAGTGGGTGGTGGGATGCTCAGTGGTGAATGTAAGAGGTGAAAGCAGAGGAGGCACTGGGCCCTGACCAGAGGGGATGGAGGGTGAGCACACACTGGGTGGCAGGCCTTGCAGAAGAAGGAAAATAAATACTGCTCAAAGTGCTGCAGCGTCTGCCTGCTGCGATACCAGAGCTTTCAGCAGAGGGCAGGACTGGTGCTTTATTCTATCACTGCTCCGTCAGCCATGTCTTCATGCAAGGGACAGAAGCTCCCACACAGAGCAAGGAGTGTGAAATGAAAGATAAGGAGCCGGGGTTATGCAAAAGGAAGTGAGCTTCAGCTTTTTGACCATCTTTATGCAAGCAGGGATCTTGGCAGTTGGTGGTGTGCAGCACCATGCAGCCTCTCAGGACAGCTGCTAGCCTGGTCACTGCTCTTCATGGGGTTTTTTTGGTTTTTGTTTTTGGTTTTTTTTTTTTTTTTTGGTGGTTGGTTTTGGGGTTTTTTTTTACGTTGTTTTATCTCTTAGGGAAAGCTGACCTTGAGCTACAAGCAAGGAAAGCTGTGGCAGGATTCTTGCTGACTTTAGGTTTGTTGATGAGACAGAGAAAGCTGTTGAATGTCCAGGTCTGATGGAATGCAGGACAGAAGCAGCCTTTCCCTGAGGCCCTGGTTCTGGCAGGAAACAGCCATGGCTCGTGAAGTGGTGATGCTAACGGTGGCAAACACCAGATGGGCCACTGGCACCAGTAGCTGTGGCTGCCTGATCTCACCTGTGGTCCCTCGGCTCTGGGCAGTACCAGGGGGCGGAGCTTGTCCCGCCTCTCACTTCTTCACCTTCTCCAAAGCCTCCTTTAGTGCTTTGTGTTGCAGAGGCTGGGAGGATTGCAGCACTTCTAAGCACGATCAGTGCTCTTTATCCTTTTCACAGCTGCTCCCTAAGATACAGCTGCACAGCCCTGAAACTGCTCTGGCCTTGCAGAAGGGATCAGGTGGGAACAGAGAAAACTTTCACTCCCCACTGCAGCCTCCTATGCTCCCACAGCCTTTCTCTATACATACCTTGGACTCGGGGTCTGTTCCTACGCTGCGTACAAGAAGAGCACAGAGAGCAAAGCCTGCCCGGCAGAGCCTAGTATTTCACTGGCATTTATGCCAAGTCTCAGGCTGTCGCTGACATCCCGGAGTGCTTCCACCTCAGCCCCTGGGATCTGGGCAGACCCCGTCATCTGCTGCTTTGCTGCTTGGGCGTAACAGCGTTCTCTGGGGGGCTCTGGTGATGCCGTCTTGGCTGGGCCTGGAGTACCCCAGTGCTCTGTCGGCTGCCTGAGAAGCACGTGTCACTGACACACGTGCAAAGGAAGCTTAATACCACGCGAGTGGCTTGGTTATGAGACTGGAGGTGATGGATTCCCGTGTCCCTGGTCTCAGCCCTGATACGAGCAGCCACAGCTGTGGGTAAGCCACTTCAGTTTGCTGTCCTAATCAAACAGAGCTAACAGCCTTAGCTTGGATAGCCGCTTCTTGGGAAGTACAGTACCTTGCAAAATATGGTAATAAATGCAGAAAACTCAATGGTGGCTGGAAGTGTAGAAGCTCTCTCAGTCCCAGTTTGTCAGGCAGATTAACCCTTGAAAGAAATGTACGAAGGATGTTAGGTTTGTTCAGGGTTCTCTGTTTCTGCCGCAGGCATCTCTGATAGTTGCTGCCATCTCTGGTTTTTTACAGCTAGAGCACTTGCTACAGCTCCACTTAATCTCTCATGCCACTAACACTTGACAATGCCTTTAGGATTCCTTCAGTCAGCATTCCCCCCCTCCAATCTGCTTTAAAGTGCTGGCCTCATCAGCAAACCAGGTAAGTCAGAGGGGAGAAAGAAGCAGCAAAACCATGCAGCTGGCTCCCTTTGCAGTGTGGGAGTTTCTTTGTCCACCCTGCTTGGAGAATCTGTATTGTTTTTACAGTATCTCTCCCTCTTGAGCAATGGCAAGTGCCATACATTGACTTTCATGGAAGACAACAAGGATAAAATCCCACTGTGTGGCTGAGAATCCCATTACAGCCAGTGTAGCATGGTTATCTCCATTTCTGTTAGTTGTTGGGCTCTGCCTTTTTGGCTAAAATTACCCTTGCCCATGTCAGTCCTTTCCACAGCTGCTCTCCTGGTTAGCCAGTGCACCTCTGCCACCAGCAGCCTCTTGTCTCCTCTGCTGCCCACACGCAATTCCTTTGTTCCAAGGTCAGGAACAGGGGCTCAGTTTTGCCCTGTTTGCTGTTAACCTTCCGTTCTGCTTCCTGTCCCTGCCGTGCAGCTTCATCATTATAATCCACACATCTCTCCCACTCTGTGTTCCAGAGCATCTGCAGTAGACCCAAGTGAATCTGGAGATTAGTGCAGTTCCTAAGAACTCCTGTGAATGTTTTATTTCATCTCTCTGTGGAATTTTCATCTGCTCTGCTGGTCTTTCTCACTTTCAGGTTGACATTCAGAAGAACTCATAAGAGAAAGGAAAAATAGTTAAAGGCTGGACAGTGCAGCAGGTGGCCCCAGACGTGGGGTCTGTACAGAGCAAGGAATAAGTTTATTTTACGTGATATTTGGCCCATCACATGAAGGGGGCAGTCTGCTTGTAGCCAGAGCCTGAGCTGTTCCATAACCACATCTGCTGAAATAGTTTGAGTGTCGGCTGGCAATGTCTGCACTTCGTCAAAGAGAACATTTAAGGAAGTTCAGTTGCGGAAGTGCTACGAACCGTGCGCTTCGCAAGTACAACTCCGAGGAGTGGGTCCCTCCTGGAGAGACGGCGTGCATGCATGCCTGCCCTCGTGGGCATCTCAACCCATCGCAGACTTACCTCTAGGTGACCTTGGGCTGAGCTGCTCCTGCTTGCTTGGAGAGCTGTTGATTTGCAATGCAGATTCATCGGTCCTCGCCTGCCTGTCCCTGCCCCTCCTAAATTTGGCTGGGATATAAGAGGCTGTTTGCTTTCTGATGCCAACAGTGGCAATGGCAGAGCGCCCTGCCATGTGAGAGGCAGAGATAGAGGAGAGGGGGCCAAGGAGGAGCAAACCCTGCAGCTGCTAGTGCTTCTGGTGGCTGAGGAGCACATCTGCGAGGCAGGATGTCAATGCTTACCCCTGTCCTGCAGCCCCCGGAGGTGAAGGAGTATCTATCCAAGGGTGAGCGCTTCATCAAATGGGATGATGTGAGTACCGGGGTTATTGCTTCGCTAGATATGCGTGGTGGCAGGGCAGAGCCTGTGTTGGGGTCAGGGTTTGTGGGGAGGCCGGGAGCGTGTGTTCCCTGGGGGAGATGGGACGTTGTGTTTTGTATCTGGAAGCAGTGATGCCTGGATAGGGAGAGTGAAGTGAGGAGAACAGGAGAGCTGAGAGCTAAGAAGGAAGGACATATGTGTTAGGGTTTGTGATGGGCTTCTGCACCTCTGGTTATTGTGGAGGCTGGAGGTAATGGAGTGTGCCGCGGGGTCTGTGCGCAGGACCCCAGGGTCCCGCCGGTGTTTGTGAACCAGCTGTTGGGAAGGTGGTCACTGCTGGGAGCCTCCCTGGGGAGAGGGGCACATGCTGCCGTCGGGCTTGCATGAGGGGTGGGATTTACTGCAGAACTGAGCGGACTCTCCATGCATCGCAGATAGAGAGGAAATTGGGCTCAAGGTTGCTACCTCTGTGGCCTTGTAGCTGGAGTGGATGGGGGGTGAGCCCTGTCCTCCCACGCCTGCCTGGCTGCTGGGTCTGGGAGCTGCCGAGTGGCAGCAGCCGAGCGGCGAGGGGCCTTACAGGCTGCGGCAGAAGGCTGCTTCTCTCTCCAGCCTGGTGTCCTCTTGTGTCTTCCAAACACCAGGTTTGCAGTCTCCGTTTGCCTTTTGTTCTGAGGGGAAGAAAGTGCAGAACAGCAGAAGAGAAGTTAATTGGAGTGTGATAGTCCCCCTCCTCGCTTTCTAAGGAGGCGAAAGAGTATTTCCTGTAATACCCACGTACCTGAGCAAGGGGACAGCAGCTGCCCTTCCGTTTTGTCTGGAGTATGAATTGTCTGCTGCTGAGCATGAGTGTGGATAAACGGTGGGCAGCTGGTTATGATTATTCACCAAGATCGGGGGGAAGCATTTGATGCAGAATTGCAAATGAGACGCACTAGGAGGAGCCTCCAGCAGTAACGCAGGAGGGATTAGTGCTTGCTTCTGGGGGCGTAAAGCTGGAACAGAGTTCTAGGTCCCAAGGCAGGGTGTGCGGGGGAGGAAGATCACTTGTGTGCAGCGTAAGCAGGGCTGGTCCAGCAGCACTGGAAATGAGAAAGTAATGTAATATACAGCTGCCAGAAAGGATGGGTGCTGAGGGATACAGGCTGGAACACTGGACAGTTGTTCCACTAGCTGCACACAAACAGGAGGGTGACACCAGGGTACGGTGGGAGGTGCAGCCTTCCCTTTCTTTCCAGTGGGGCTGCTGCCTGCAGAACGTGCTTGGGGCTGCTTTGAATTTGAACAGGGGTTTGGTTTCTGAGAATAATAGTAGCCAAACTTGTCTGAAATGGCTGCTGACTTTCTATGCTCAGTCCTTGGGGACCGCTTTCCCAAAAACTTGAAGCTGTTAAGTAGTTCCCTGGGAATTCCTGGGGTAGTCAGGCTCCCTTGGAACCCAAGGTGAGTCAAGCAGAACGTGCTTGGGGCTGCTTTGAATTTGAACAGGGGTTTGGTTTCTGAGAATAATAGTAGCCAAACTTGTCTGAAATGGCTGCTGACTTTCTATGCTCAGTCCTTGGGGACCGCTTTCCCAAAAACTTGAAGCTGTTAAGTAGTTCCCTGGGAATTCCTGGGGTAGTCAGGCTCCCTTGGAACCCAAGGTGAGTCAAGTTGGGCTTCTAAGGCCCACCAAGTGTTTATTTGCTGCTGCAACCATAGAGTTAAGATTTTTCCTCAAGTTTTACTGGTTTGTAAACATTCCTAAAAGGTTGCCTCTAATTACAGACTTGACCTCCAACAAGCCTTTTCCACGAGTGGGCTGTTCTGGTCGCATTGCTCCATCTCATCACGCTTTCCCACAGTTAGAACAGGCTGCAAAGGATGATGGCAAGAGCTCCACGCTGCAGGGTTGCTGCTCTTTAGAGATCACAGGCTCTGTGCTGACTCTTAGCCCTCATAGTAGAAGCAAAAATGTTTCTATCTCTTAAAGATTTTGGATTACAGGATTTTGCTTTCTGCCCTGGAGTTGAACTCCACAGTGTGAGCAGCAGCAGCTTGGCTGCCAGACCATCTTCTGTAGAATTCACCATTTCCTTTGTTGCCAGGAGCCACCCCACAGGAGAGCCTCCCTGCACCCCAGAGCCATCCATGTCCCTGATCAGGAGGCCGGCTGTCCTTATTATGACCTCAACTTGCTTTCAAGAAAGCTGCTTCGTAGGAGATAAGGTTAATCTAGAAACCTGGCACAATTCTCAGCAGTAGTACTACAGTGCCTGTTCTGCTCTTCGTGGCTGGTGGCCACGTGTTCAGGGAGCTAACCAAGAGTGCTGGGAACATGGGCATGATGCTGTGCAGGTCAGCACTGTCCCTAGTACAGTGTGGGAAAGACAGCAGGGAGTACAAGGAGAACATATGATGCACTGTGGCATGGGCAGTCAACTGTAAGGAAGATCCTGAATCTAGAAATGGAGATAGACTGAAGTCTGAGTTCTGAAGACACTGAAGAACCCAGGGCCAACTGACAAATACAACTTCCAAATTCCATTGCTGGTTTTATCTCAGTAGCTGGGTATTTCAGCTTCCTGAATTGAATTTGAAGCCTTCCTAGAAATGGCTGATAGGCCTTATGATCTGTCTTCTGTGGCCCCAGAGGTCAAATGCAGCGAGGAGGCATCCAGGCTGAATGAGCAAATGGGCTGGAGCCCGAGCAGAGGCACCAGCATCCCTTATCTCTGTCTCCAAAGAGCTCACGCTAATTAATCTCTTAGCAGAGGCTTGCATGTGCGATGGAATGGATGTTGTCTTGAAAATGTCCGAGAAGTTGTCTTTAACTGAAAATGCATCAGCAGTGTAATTATTCAGAGGCAAAGTACACAACCCGCCAGCAGCCTGGGTCTCCCTTGCAGCGTGTGCCTTGGTTCTGATCTGGAGTGCCTCCCTGGTGTACGGGGTTCAGGATCAGCCCTGAATAATTCCATCTCATTTTTTGCTGGTGGTGCGTGTGTTTAAACAGCCGCTGCTTTTTATAGTCTGTGTAGAGCTAGCCCATGGAGTTTATGAGCCACCACCGAAAGCAGGCTCATGTGCTGTGTCAGATGGACCCCTCCTTGAACTCTTCCCGACCAGGCCCATTCTCTGAGAGAGAGCCCAGGTGACTAGCACGGGCGCCTAGAAGGTAGATCCAGGGATGAATGCTATCTCTGCTTGGCCTAGGCTGCTTCTGGAGGTGCCTTGGGGGGAAGGCCATTCAAATGAATTAATTGCATCTACAGGTACTTTCTTCTGTTAATTCACTGTACGGAAAGCTCCAAGAGAGTTGTGCTGGCTACATGCGTAGTGTTAGGTGAGACTCGGGCTTCAGCTGAGATCAGCTTCCGTAGCCTCTCACTGTTACTTGGGAGATGTACTAAAATCATCTGGTTAATTTCCATACATCACAGGGGATGATTCACCCGACTGGGTCTATATTTGAACTGGGAACCTTGTGTCCCATGATGGGTTCTCCAGGTCCCATAAGATGCTAACCTTCTTTCTTCTGTGGTTTTTATTTTTTTTTTGGTCAGGAAACAGCAAGTGCTTCTCCTGTGATTCTTCGAGTGGATCCAAAGGGCTTTTACTTATACTGGACCGATCAGAATAAGGTGAGTGCTAAGGCTTCACAGCTTGGTCTCCAAATAGCCAGTCAAGTTTGTGCGAGATTAAAACACCATAACTGCTCGAGGTCTGCACTCAGGGGCAAACTGCCACACTCATTCCACTTAGCAGGAAACCCCTCCCAAAGTACTTGGGAGTCTCGTGCTTGTTCAATGGCAGATTTGTCTGGATTCAGAGGTCCAGAGAAGAACAACAAAGGCAACAAATTCAGAAAAGAGGATTCAGTTCCTCGCTGATGAGTAGCAATGAGGGGTGGAGAGATCTGGCTGACTGGAGGTGGAAGGCTGGGCTTACTTCTGCTTTCCAGAGCAGAGCTGTGGTTCAGCTCTACTTCCTCCTCATGACCTACATGCTGAAGAGGCATGGAGACAAAGAGACAGAGACTGCAGTCCTGCACAGTGCCCTGGCCAAGAGACCTCATGTTCGGTGAGCTCTGCCTTCTCAGAAGATTGTGCCCCAGTGTTGGTGGGGACAAGGCACTGCCACACATCTGTGTCCTCTGAGAACACAGCGTCATGGGGCTGGGGACTGTCACATCCCTCTGGAAGATGTGCTCTCCTTTCAGCCTTCTCCGTCACTCTCATTCCGCTTTCAAGGTCTGCAATTGGCAACAGAGTTTTTGCTGCAAGGGTTCCAGCCAGACAGCAGGAAGAAGTGGTAGCACTGGGGGAGGTGCACAAAACGGGGCAAGGGGAGCTGTTGTCACCCGTCAAAAGTGAGATATTTCACTGGGTTAGTGGTACGAGGGATTTAATTACCTAGCAGAGGGAGCTGGGTAAGGAAGCGTAGCTGACATGAGGAAACCTAGACTGGGGCAGGGGGGCTCATTTTCCTGGAAAATGCTGTTGACTAGCACCTAAAATAAACTGTAAACAATTTTGAGAGCTGCAGTGGAGCAAGAGCCTGTTTTACATCTTTGGGGAAGCACTTGTCTGGCATCTTTCCTAAAATTCTCTGAGGGAATCTGCAGGCAGTGTGAGCTAGCAAGGGTGCTGGGCAAATGCCGGCTGCTGGAGGGTGTTGGAGCAGGCTTGTCAAAGCCATGTGCAGGCTGGCATCAGCACGAGAGATGGGCTGACACAGAGCATGGTGTGGTATGGTCAATAGTTTTTCTGTTGAATTCGTGTGGCTTACCAATCTTTGGCTGACTCTTCATAAGATCTGCTTGTCATGAACAGCAAGGAAGAAAAACTGCACCACTTTCGCACTAGGGATTCAGAAAGGAGCAGGATTAGGAGTGAAATTTCCATCCTGCTTGACAATAAAATGGGGATGCAGCCAGAAGGCATGGTATCCACATTGTTCCTTATTGTGACCTTGGAAAATAATATCTGCTGCAACAAGGATAATTTGTTCTCCAGATCCGTGGTGAGCAGACAAATTAGTAACAGAGGAAGGAAATTCAGGTTGGATATTAAAAGAACAAAATAAACATGACAACTAGCTAGTAGTGAGGATGTGGAGTGGGCTGCCTAGGGAGGGTTGTGGAATGTCCTCCACGGGAATTGCTTCAGAACAGATGAGGTGAAGGTCTGCAGGGAGTGACCTGGGGAGCGGTGGTCCCGCCTGCCTTCCAGCTCAGCTGCTCCATGCCGAGTGCGTGGAGGCAAAACGCAGGCTGAGAATGTCAGTGTGTTGTATTAACACGTGGGCTACAGCTGGGGTGGTTTCCCATATAAACCTGTATGCGTGTGATACGCTCCCTCTCCCGGTGATCCACACCGAGCCCCTGGCCTCACCCTGAAGAGTGCTGCAGGCCACTGTCACCTGCGCACTAGCCAGCCTGCTGGCTTGGTGTATCTGCAGACAGTGTTTCCCTGCCTGCGTTGTTCCTGGTGGGGGAGGGCTCTTCCCCAGTGAACGCCACTGGCTGAGACCTGCTTTGCAGCTTCTGGGGGCTCCTTAATGGATTTCTTTCCTTCTTCCTTGTCTGTCTTCATCTTCCTTGTCCTTATTCTGTTGTAGGAAATGGAAATATTGGATATAACCAGCATCCGAGATACTCGAGTGGGGCGGTTTGCCAAAATCCCCAAGGTGAGTGCGTAGCTTCATTTCTGCCAGTTGTTCGTATGGGAAAGGTGAGGCTGCCTGGGGCTTTGGCATAAGCTGAGGCAGTTTACGCTGGCTTTCTGTTACAAGAAGGTGGAGAGGACCTTGTCTGCTTACATCACAACTGTGTAAATATAGAAAAACCATCTTTGCTCTTGTCCCTGAACTCCCCAGGGCTCCTCCGTGCACCCCAAAGAAAGGTGCATCCAGGGTATGGTGTATGAGCTTGTTGGAAAGAACATGCCAGAGTGGGAAAACGACAATTCCCTTTCCAAGTGCCTGCCAAAAGACTCGTTTTCTGTTGTGCACAGCAGCTGTGTTCTCTCCCTGCCATGCATCTGGGAGCTTTAATCTTGGCCTGGCTGTTAGGTTCACTGAGCCGCACTGGGAAGTCCTGTGGGAGACTTGTGATGCTTCTGCATTGAGTCACCGGAGCTTCTCTCTTGTGCAAAGATGCACAGGCTGGGTCAAGGCAGCTACAAACTCGTAGTTAAACTGAGATTCCAACGCAGTGTGTGGTGGGGGTTTTTTTTTCCCTTTAAAGGGAAGAAAATATAGTTTCAGATAAACTAGTGTTTCTTTTTGGTTTTCCCCCCAAATCATTTTAAATTGTCTGCTTGCAGGGTGGCAGACTAAGGGCAGCACATGCTTATGGCTTTGTTCTTGGTTTCAGTTGTAATTGAAGCTTCCTGCTGCAAAGTTGTCCTTGTTAGGACTTTTTTTTCTGGGTCTGGTTTTTGTTTAACTTTTCCGTGTATGGAAGAGGCAAGCAGAAAATGGAAGTAGAGCTGGAATGTGAGAAGGAAACAAAGGAGTAATATGATATATATTATCATATTATGATATGTATTATCATATGATAACACAGGTGATTCTCAGTCAAAGGGGAAGATTTTGCAATATATACCAAGAGACTCGAGCAGCCTCTTTGCGTAAGTAGTACGGCTGTTTTCTTAATACCACTCTGAAAATGTCTGTGCAGAGCTCCCCAAGACTAATGTGTCGCAAAAGACCATAACGAGGTGGGTGGGAAAGGCACAGCAGAGCTCAATAACAGTACCCATCTTAAACAATTCTTAAAAATCATCATTCCTTCTGAGAAACTCTGTTTCCTCTTGGAAATTCACTAGAATAAAACGTTTGAGTTTTCAACACGCCTAAGACTTTGTCTGCGACTTGTTTTGTGGGAAATATGTTTGACAAAAGCACTCAGAAGTATCTAATAAGTGTAAAATTTAGTACAGATAAAAATTGGGCAATGCACCTAGAGAAAAACCCCAGTCCTAACCCCTTCTGCAATAACAAGCTCTGAGTTTACTATTGCTACTCAGAAACAAGATCGTGAGGATATGGTAAATCTATCAAAATATCATCTCGGTGTTTGGTAGTTTTTGCTCAAAACATACAAATAAGTTCTGTGTTGGGAATTATAAGGAAAGAGTTAGGAAATCACACGACTGTGTAGACCCTGAATGCACCCAGGTCTCTGCATTTTGAGTGTCCTCATCTCAGATGAGACAAAGAAATGGAAAAGGGAGAGAAGAGCAGCAAGATGAATAAAAGAATTAAGTGGCTACTGTAGGAAGAGCATCTGAGTAGGCAGGGGCTGTAGTATGCAAAAAAAAAAAAAGAGGGGGATATGGAGGAGCGTTGTGGAGTGCTGTAAAATCAGGAGTTGAATGGAGACGGTGAGCACGAAGCAGTTTACTCAGTGTTTCTTCCAGTGCAAGAGCTAGACATCAAGTGGAATTTTCCAAAGGCAGGTTGAGCACGAGCAGAAGGAGGTGCTGCTGGTTTTACACCTCGTGTCGCTGCGCTGCGGGATGCCTTCCGGCACAAGTCATGAACATGGACACAAGTTTAAAAAGTCAGGACAAGAAGGAAATGCCCTTTGAGGGTTATTAAAGGCGAGATAGTGCCTCTGGCTTAGGAAGTTGCTGAATCATAAATCGCTGGAAGCTGCTGAAATGTGTCAGGGAAATATCGTTGCGTTTGCCCTGTTGTTCTGCTTTTCCCCAGGCATCTGGATGGAGCTGTGCTGTGACCTGCTGTGGCTGGTGTATCCAAGCCATTGTCGTAGGCCAGAGACAGTATTTTTACAGCCCTGGGAACTGGCTGCAGCTCATTTTTACAAAGAGAAAAAAGTCAAGCACCAAGTGATTTATTAAGTATTCTCAACAGGCAGAAGCGATGCACTTGGTGACAACCTGTGCTGTGAAAATCCCAAGTGCTTTCTGAGTTCTGCATTTTACAGAGACCCATTGAAAATAAGTCCCCTTTTTATTTCAGGGAATTTTCTGGCATTTCTATGACAACGTAGTAAAATGCACCAGGCTCCTTATCCACCTTTCCCTTATGGGATGATGGGAGGTATTGTGCAGGCACTGAAGTGGCCATTGGACCAAAACGGTGGCAGAGGTGTGCCGTCCAGTCCTGGAAATTTTGTATTTACACATGGCTGTACTGTCCACGGTGCTTCTGCAGGGCTTGCTTAAATCCCTCCGTGGTGTATCCAGTTGGCTTTCCTGAGAACAGAGTTTGCTCAAAGGAATGCAGAAAGCAGTGGAGATTTCTTAACGTGAATCAGCGCACGCTCCACATCGGGCAGCTGCGTCCGGTGCATCGTTACGGAGAGGTGTAAATACGAGAAACTGGTGTGACCCAGCAAGCAAAGATCTGCTAGGGGTGAGGGGTGGAAGGATGGTAAAAGGTGCTGTCTCCCCTGTTACAAAACAATGGCTTGGCATGGTTGTGGGATGTAACTGCTGAAGTTAATCAGACGGTTACTTGTTTCATTGGCTAAAAGTGGAGGAGAAGGGGCTCATGGATGGTATTTATGACAAGAACAAGATCACAGCTGCTGGAAGAGCTTTGGCTGGTCGATAACACATTGAGCATCCTTCTCCCCCCTCCCCTGCCTTGCAAGTGACCCCAGAGCAAATCCACAGCCTCCTGCAGCTTGTGGTCTGGTTTTCGTACTGAATCGTGGCTGAAGGTGTTCACAGGGAAGGACAGTGCTGTACTGAGAGGGTCTGTGCTCTTGCTTTCCTCTGCAAGGCACTCTGTGCTTGCCGGCTGTGGTTCAGCCTGCGGGAGGGTGGAACGTGCCCTGAGCTCTTCAGAGGGATGTAGGCGAGCGAGCCTCCCTGCTGAGGGGTGGTTGTACTGGGGATGCTGGGAGTTACCTGCTTTCAAGTGACACTTTCCCACTGCTGCTAAGAGGTTTGGGGTTTTCCTTTGTGACCTCTCTGTGCACAGCAAGAAGAATAACACCAAAGCACCCACGCAGAAAACCACTTCTGAAAAGACCTGCTGTCACACTGCCTCGATGACATTGTCCCAGGTCACAGCATCGTCCCTGCAGGCTGGGGGGCAGGGGCTGGTGGGACCCCCTCCCTGCCACCGCAGTGTTTAGGGAGTAGATAGCCCTGCCACTGCAGTGTTTAGGGAGTAGATAGCCGGCCTGGAGTGCCCAGCACAGCAAGTATGGCACTGGAAAAGGGACAAGTGACTCAGGGCTGGCAGCAATGGGAGCCACCTCCAAATGGGAGAAGGGCCACTGCCGTTTGTCCCAGAAGGAAACGATTCCTGGAACTGAACCTGTCTGAAGGTGAGGGACAGCC
>NW_010102732.1:18503-36244 GCF_000699245.1 Pterocles gutturalis
CCTCCCATGACCTCTTCTATGCATGTGCAGGTCTCCCCATCTCGCCCCCTTCGCTTTAGTTTCTTGGAGAGCTACTCGCTGTTCTGCAGGGTTTTTTCTTGATGGAAATTTCTTTTGAGAGACAGGGCAGAGTGAACTTTGGTGCATGTTTAGGAGTAATAAAGATAAGAATTAGCAGGGACTAACGTAAACGAGACAAGATAAAAAGCTATTGAAGGTAGTTCAGCAGCATGCTGAAGCAAATCAGGATGTTATTTACAATGCAGTTCTGTATTTTTGTTTCAGGAACAGGGAACAATAAGGGCTGCTCCGTTTTGTTTTTTTCTGATGCACCGAGACCCCAGAACACTGTCAGGGAATGTAGTAATCAGGACCAAAATACACAATGTTTTCAGCCAGGCTGCTGGGCTGTTGGCCTCATCTTGGGCTTTGTTTAGACATTTCGGCAGGCATTGGCTTTGAAACAAGCATAATTTTTCATAAAAACAGAAGTTGTGTTTTCTAACTGTCATAATTATGAACCAGTTTCATCCTCCACTCGCGTTGTGTTGTTATTGAGCCCAGAGGAGCAGGCTCTGAAATGAACATGCCCAAGGGAGAAGCTCATACCAAGGTGTTTCACACATCATATTTTGAGATGATGAAGTAGGAGCGAGTGGTGTTTAGGAGCCAGGAATGCAGGGAGCATTCCCCTTGCGCTGGGGCTGAGCAGGGACTGTAAACAGCTCGTGGGTGGTCAGTCCTTCTGCTGCATCGCAGGGGAAGGTGGCAGCTCGGGGCCGAGCATCATCTCCGCCCTGCGCTGTGATCCAGCAATGGGCGTGAGCGCAGGGGCAACAAACAGTGTCTGATGGTCAGGCTTCCAAGTGAAAGAGTGATCACAAGGAGCCCCGTGGAGACAAACGAATACAGGTGTGTGCAAGAGAAAAGCAAGTAGAAGCCTGGGGCTTGCACAGGATTTTATAAAGAGTGGAGCAGGGGCTGAGCAAGGAACCAGTCGCATCCGAATAATGGCCTTTTGCCAGGCTGCACCCTTCCTCCGCCTCTTCCACCTCTCCCCAGCGTGAGCTCGTAGGCCAGCGGGACAGAAGCCACTGGGGATGCACAGTCTGCATCTCTCTCTCGCAGTCTGTTCCTGCTCAGCTCCACAATGCCACGGGTTATTTTGTGCCGTGTGAATCTGCGTGCTGCTGCATTTTCCGGTTCCTTTAGATAAGACAGCAATGAGAGCTGAGAGTGCTTCATCTGCGTATGTTTGTTCTGCCTCGTCTCGCTGAGATGCTTGGCGCAGCGTCGGGCTGGTCCCTGCGGTGCAGCCGGTGCAGGACAGCCCTCCCCGCTCCGCAGCGATCGCTCATTGCTGAATAATCGCGATGCAGCAGCGCTGCTAACCGGGGCGTGAGCACTACCTGCGGAGCCAAAGGCGTTTGAATAATTGTTGGAGCTCCTTTTCCCTTCTGGCAACCAAACAAGACCTGTCTTCTCCAAAAGAGAAGGCTTGTTGTCAAGTCCTGGCATCACGTAGTGTTCCATGAGATGCAGAATTGTCAGAGTGTGTGCAGCTGTGGCCGAACCCAGCTGGATTCGGCTGTGTGGCGTTTCAGGTGGGGAAGGGACTGTCCCTCTCCCTCTCTTGTGTTAGGCCTGGCTCTTTGTTTATATTTGCATGAGAATTTGCTTTTCTCTGGACTCTGCATCTGGTTTGTACAGATCAGGATTTTAGAGAAATCAGGAGGGTGGGAAGTGAAATGCAAGCTGGATCTGTGTTTCAGCCGCTCTGCCGGTGGGCTGTTTTCTGTTTGTTTGGGAGGTTTTTTAAGTCGACTGGCTAAGCATGTTCCCTTCCTCTGGTTTGCACAGCTAGTACCGTTGTCCTGCTTTTCACATAGCAACTCCTATTGTCCCTTTGGCCACCCGCAGCGTGACACTGGGTAATCCCGTAGTGAGGCTGCAATACAGGTGCTAAAGGCGAACAGGTTATGAAAGAGCCAAGACACGGCGTCAGGTTCAGTGCTCTTGGACTCTGCTCCTCTCTCACCATCTTCATTCAGTGTTACACCAACATCGCCGTGTTTATCCCGTGAGCGAGATAATCCCCATGTAAAGCAGGCAGCACAGAGAAAGCAACGTGCTCAAGGCCAGGCAGGAACTCAGTGGCTGGGAAACTAGGACCCAGTTTAGATCGCCAGCAAGATCAGCCTTTCCCCTCCCTGTTGCAGTTTGCTTCTCCTGAAATGAGCTATCAACTTCACCGAGGTGTTAGGGCGTGTGGTGAGTTAATGCTGATAGAGGGCATGGCATACAGCAAGCTGCACGGGCTAAGGCCGACCCTGAACAGCAGCTTCCGAGGAGGTGAGCAGCTATCGGGGCATTATGGTCTGGCGGAGCACAGCTAGATAAAGGCAGAAGCTCTGATGCAGCCTCAGTTTGTGAACCAAAACATCTGCTGGGCGCCAGGCGACAGCAGCCTGCAGAGAAGGAAGGGCTGGGAGGAGCCGATTTGTAACAAATACAGGAAACGAGTTCAGCATAAACCACAAGTTCTCTATTGTCTTAGCTTCGTATGATTTACAACACCAGAGGTAAGGAAGCTGAACAAATGCCAGTGGGTTTGCAAGATGAAGTTAAATTTGAAGTTCAAATCCTAACACTTTGCTACTTGTAATGAAAAGTTAAGCTCCATCAAGAAGTTGCTATGAGTGTGGAGAGGAGGTGTGGGTACGTGGGTGCTGCTCACTTCTGCAAAGAAAAGTTGCTCACAAAGCAAAATGAGGCATTTTAGAAATTCCCTAACTGTTAGAAAAGAGGCACATCTTCTGGGTGGCTGACTGCCTTCCCCCTTCTTTCCCTCCAAATTCTCTTGGATTGTACCGTTTTCAGAGTTACCCTGCAGAGAGTTGCTTTTATGAAGTGAGAGACAGCAGTGGGGTGATCTTGTGTTATAATCCAGCCCACCCTGTTTTTCCTAAAGATGCCTGTTTGCTACAGATGTGTCAAAATTGCAAATGCTCCAGAAATTTGGAAAAAATGCAGTGGAAAAAATCTGCAGAGTTCCTTATAAAATATCTGTGCAGCTCTGCGTGTGACACTGTGCAGGCACGTGAGGCTGCCTGAAGCTGAGCTGTTGCAGAGTGTCTGCTATTACAGCCCAATGTAGAGAGAAAATTCTGGGGCAGAAATGGAATTGCTTCCATTGGAATAGCTGTGGGATGCAAACAGATGGCTGTGTCAGGGTTTTTGGTTGGTTTGGGCTAAATTGAGATCCATGGAAGGCTCAGGTCGGGGAGTTCGCTTTCTTCAACTTGTAAAGATCCAGAGGTTGTCCAGTTAGTAGCAGCTTAACAAGTCACTACACATGAGCTGAACTGCAGAGACTGGCTTTGCATGTGCTCTGAGTTTATAGCAAACACAAAGGTAAAGCGTTTAGCTACAACCTCTTTTGCTGAAGTTGAAACACGGTAACTCAACCATGTGTCTGCCGGTAGATTCGGGCATCCAGCGAGAGCTCCGACTCCAGCTCGAGTTCAACGTCTGAGCCTGACCCGCTCTGCTAACAACCCCTGAGGGTGATTTCTGCTGTTAGTTTCTGAGGGAGCCAGTGCTCTGGCAGCCTCCCTGTTTGCTCTGACAGGGATTTATCCTGTGCTTTAGGTAATGAATTGCTGCGCTTTATTCCAGGCCACGGGAATTTTATCCTTTCGTTATCAACAGCGCCTGTCAGTCCAACTCCAGCATACCTTGGCTTAGTGACGCCTTATGTGGGAATGCAGCAAATGTTAAATAATTTAAAGGGATTCTATAAATACTTTCATATGGTGGTGAAATCCAAGTATGACTAATCGGCTGAGCCTTATACTTAACAAAACAGATCTCTGGTGAGCCATTACTGTAGGATACTGCAATTGCTGTGGAAAAAACCACTACTAGAAACTTACAGCTAGCAGAAAAGGTGACTTGGAGGGAGAGAGCCCATCCCTCCAGTAGCCAGGTCTAAAGCTGGCAGACCTTCTGGGTCCCAAACAACATCGTTCTTGTGGTGAGGGAGGTATGTCAAAAGATACCACACTGATCCCACAGGCCTTCTCAGCACGTGTTCTGACAGACAGATGGCTACAGTAACCTGGGCACACACCTCTGGTATGAGCAGGCCAAATACTCATCTGGCTGCACGTTCAGGTTGGAGTGTCAGAAGGAAATTCTTTACGAGCAGTCTCCAACATTTACTCTTTCAGACCAAACCAGGATGTTTGTGCAGTGATGTTAGTCACCATGGTTTGTTCCATGGAGGATCCAGGTGATGCAGGCTCCAGAATAGAGATGAAAAATTAGGAAAGACAAGGAAAGAAAGAACAGATTAAACAACTTTTCAGCCCTTGAAAAGCTTGCTGTGAATTTGGGCCAGTGTTTGGATTGGGTCCTGGTTTTTTCAGGTGCAGTTTGCCTCACTCTCCCTTCTTCCCCATCTGTTGTGTTTCTTTTGCAGTGCCAGAAGCTCCGAGAGGTTTTTAACTTGGATTACCCTCACAGCACCTTCCTGCTTAAGACTCTGACGATCGTATCTGGCCCTGACATGGTGGACCTCACGTTCCATAACTTTGTGTCCTACAAGGAGAATGTTGGCAAGGTATCGGGTCCTGAGGGCAAGGAAACATTGGGAAACACTGAGGATTGGGGCAGTGAGGGGGGAGAGGGGAAGGCAGGGGACTGAACCTTCCCAATGGTACTGGCAGAGCTATAACCAAGCAGGTTTATGTTCCAGTAAGGTGTGGTACGTCCATAGTTCTAGAAATTTCTGCCCTGCATGGAGAAGGACCAGTGGAAGAAATTTAGTATGTAGTTTTTGGCTTTCATGAGCTTTGTATGGATAAACAGACAGCTGAGAAGACTCAGGGAAAAGTTTCAACTGCTAGCATGTATAGGCAGTAGGAGCGTGATAGAGCCAAGCCCAGGGCGCAGTTGTTGGGTTTTGTAGCCCAGCGGTATCAGGACAGGTCCGTGCCCTTCCAGTGTTTGCTGCTGTGTACTTCTTGGTGCCGTTCCATAACGTCCAACTGCCTCTGTCTCATGTTTGTCCCTAGAGCTGGGCTGAGGATATTATGGCCATTGTTCGGAATCCCCTCACGTACAACGCTTCTCGGTACACCTTCCTAGAGAAAATGTAAGTGATTTCTGACAAATGTCCTCTGAAACATTCCTGTCCATACGAGAAGGAAAAGGCTTCTTAGCATCCAGGTCCTTTGGCAGCCCCCCAAACCAGTCCTGTGTCAGCTCAGGAGCCCCCGGGCGAGGTGGGGGTTGGTAGTCGGGCAGTATGTTGCATGAGGACTGACGGGCACAGAAGTGCTTGAGGCAGTCAGACACACACGTGGTATGAGACAGACTGAAGTTCTGAGCCTCCAGTGTGTCTCCCGCCACAGTCACAGCACTCACCCCAGCAAAGCGCTGCCTCTTCTCCTGGGCTCTGCCATGTTTGGGTGGCAGCCTGGGATCACTGCGGAACGCTAAACAATAGGAGAGATCATTATCTCCTATCTGTATCGTGTGTTTCAGAGGAATTTTTCTGATATCGAAGCTCTTAGAATTTGCCTGTTTCTCCTTCCCCAGAGACAGGAACAGGTTCTATCCGAGGTTAAGCTGACGGTCTGTAGGACCCTGATTTTCAGTTAACTTTGATTGTTTTCCCAATTGCGTATTTCTTCTTACGTAATAGGATCTTCAAGATTGTGCATTTTCATGATCTTGTGTTTTTTTCACAGCCTGGTGAAGCTGAAGATGCAGCTTAATGCAGAGGGAAAGATTCCCGTCAGGAAGTGAGTATGGATACTTGTTGTAGTGTGTGTTCAGTCAGGCTGAAGGCAGAGCAGCCAGACGGTTGCCCAGTGGCTTCAGCTCCTGCTCTTTCTGCACCTAAGAGGTAGGGATCATTCCCTCTGCATTCAGGCCATGAAAGGACTCCTGCTGGAGGAAGGGCCTGGGATGTAATTTGGGTCTGGAAAAGGGGCCATTTGTGGCCTTCATCTGCAGCAAGAAATTGCCGTAAGCAGCCATGGATTTTACTTCCTGGCTGTTGCCAAGAGATAATCAACAAACCAAGCAACTTCAGTAAAATTCTGATCACAGAGCGTTTTGCAAACCTGAGTTGAAGGGTGGATGAGGCGTAGGACTCATTTCACCTTTCATGGGAGTGCTGTGTTTGGAGAGCTTTTGCAGCAGGGGTCCGTTGCTTTACTCTGGGTAAAGAGTATGAGAGGGAAGCAGCCTTTGAGCACAGACCTCTGGGCCAATGTTGATGTTGGTTTGAGTACAGAACAGCGGAGACTTGCCCCTCACTGTCCCCAGGGTTGGCCTTGTGCATCAGGGTAGGACTGCCATTTGAATAAGCCAAGGCTGCCTTGCTGAAGCAAAGACCAGCCTGTTTCTCCTCCCCTGCACTGCATGGCTTGATTCTAGAATTGATTTTGTGCTACTTGGTGTCTTCCCCAGTAAAATCACTCCTGACTGTTCCTATGGCTCCTCCATGTTGATTCAACTCATAGAGTGCCAAATGTTGAATTCCCTTTTGGGTGCATAAATGATCTTTTGTTTTAAGAATAGGGACCTGCAGATAGTGCCTTTGTGGGTATTCCCTGGGAAGTCTGGAACCACTCTGCTTCTGGGTTCATGCAGTGTTAGGCATGGCAAGAGGCAAGTGCTAATCACCTGTAATAAATGTGCTGCCTGCTGGGTGTTATATTGCATTACCATCCTGGATTAAGTCTGTGCTGGCTAATTGGGCTCCTGGATGGTTGATCGTTATCCAACAATAAACTTTTTTTGTTGTTTGTTTTCTAAACCACCAACCAGCAGAATTGCATTCTGCCAGAAAACAGTGTATGCATCAAAGGGCTTTTAAAAATGTATAGCTCTGTAGTGAATAACTCCCACTAGGGAAGAGTACTTGGGATCGGTCTTTAACACCAAGCAAGGTGGCACGACTGCAGAGAGCAAACAGCTTATTCTTCTGAAATTAGCTAGAAAAAACATCTGATACAGGCTGTACCTCTCTTCAGTGCTCTGCTCTGTCTTTCTTGCAGAGTGGTAAAAGTGTTTTTCTGTGTAAAGTATTAGATGATTAAACAGTCCAGATGAAGAGCCAGATTTATAAAAATATTCGGCATCTCCAGGTGCAGGTATTATTAAGGCTTTCAAAACTCCATGTGTTTATTGTTCTGAGAATTCCACCGCCTTTCTCCTTAGACATTTAAATCCCTTTTGAATCATAACAAGGCTGCTGCAATTTTTGCCTTGCAAAGGGCAGCTTGGGAACCAGTGCGCATGGAGTTTGCATAACTCTGCTGCAGCTCCCACTGAACGCTTTTCCACCTGTCAGCGCATTTGGCACTTTTTGTTCCCCTTTTTGTCTGTGAGCACCTGTGATGCCAGGAGCTTAATAGAGCCGATATCTAAATTTATCCACGGAGGAGGCCTCACTGCTGCTGACTGGGAGAGTTCAGCCATTGTTACTATCCCGTAGTGCAGCGAAGGGGCTGCTTTAAGCTGAAGGCTTGGCCCAGGGAATTCTGCCCTGCAGACTGGTACCCAGCTTTCTGAATTGCAGTGAGCTTTGGTTTCCGCAGCAGCAGACTTCTGTACTTCCATCATGTCGTTTCTTTGCCTGTGTAATGAGTTTGTTCCTTGAATTCATGGAAAAGCCTTTGGTTCCTGAAGATTTTGCCCTCTTTCAAATCAACAAATGCGCACAGTGTTTGTTTGCTTTTTTTGAATGTTGTCTTGACTACAGAGTTATTCCTTGCTAATGCCAGCTACCACATGGGAGAGTGTCTTGTGGAGGGAACTGTCCTGGGGAATTTGTGGCACGAGGCCCACTACCGCGGGGGCCACCTCCAAGGGGGCAGGGGAAGGACAGTGAAGAGGAATTTTGAGACTAAGCTGGTTCAGTTCAGTGACAAGGCTCTTACAGAGTCTGCACCAGAAACATAGAACTGCTGTGTTAAGCCAGCAGTCAAAAAGTTCACTGTAGGTTTAGAAGACTTGGGACATCAGCTACTCCCTTGGAGAAACACTGTCTGTCTTCTCTGGTTCATGTTTACAGTCCTCTTGTTAGTCTCCTTTACTGTGCATGCTGAGTGTCTTGCACCCTGGCTGCAGCTCCCAGCTGCCCAAACCCAGGCTTTCTGGCTTCACCCCTCTTACATTGCAGTGATTTCTTTTTTCCCCGTCTGGTCAGTATTTTTCAGATGTTTCCTGCAGACAGGAAGAGGGTGGAAGCAGCATTAAGTGCTTGTCATCTTCCAAAGGGCAAGGTAAGGGTTTTGCTAGGCAGACAAAGGTCTCGCGAGTTTGAGAATAATCTTTTTGCCTACCCTGACTGTGATGCCCTTGGCTATGAAAAAATCATCAGCCCAAAAGCTCTTAGCTGCTCTGAAGCCTTTCCGTTACCACTAGCTGCCATGCCTTAGCTGCATGCCCGCTAGGATCAGTTCTGGCTGTTCGTATTGCGGTGACGCTTGCCACTCCATCACTTGCACTATGGGGCGCAAGCAGCAGCACGTTCCCTTCCGCCTGTTTCACTCTCGGCTCTTTGAAGCCCCAGACCTGACGGTTGATCTTGGTGCTTCTACCAACCCGCAGAGT
Organism: Pterocles gutturalis; assembly: GCF_000699245.1. Taxonomy (NCBI): domain Eukaryota; kingdom Metazoa; phylum Chordata; class Aves; order Pterocliformes; family Pteroclidae; genus Pterocles; species Pterocles gutturalis. The sequence continues at coordinate 27,138 of NW_010102732.1, forward strand.
ACGATCAGCTCTGACAGCTCCTACCTCTGCGCCATGCTTTAGCTTTATACCGTCACCCAGGAGGCACCGAGGGACAGTGTAGATAGCTGTCTGTTCTGCCACAGGGCATTATGGTGCCCCTTCATTCCACCTGTTCTTCCCAGATGTTCCAGTCGCTTACCTGCGTTGTCACAAACAGGTGCTGGTCTGTGGGTGTTAGTGGCGAGGTGAAAGCCGTCAGGGGTTTGTGGTACTGACACCTCTTTATTGTATTCTCAGAATGATGCCATCAACCCAGAGGACTTCCCCGAGACAGTGTATAAAACCTTCCTCATGAATCTGTGTCCGCGGCCTGAGATTGATGAGATATTTACCTCGCAGTAAGTCTCCCGCAGGCCACAGCAGGGGACTCGATCTCTTGTGGCAAAAGACTGGCAAAAAGGAGGGGCGAGGGGATTTCAGGCTCTGTGGTTTGTCCGGTCTCAAGCCTTAGAAGGGCAGATACCCAGGCCCCAGACAAGGCCAGGCACAGTGCGAGAGCCATCGATCTTCACAGGTAGCCAGTGACCTTTTTTTCAAGTGGCTAAATCTGTGACTTCTTAAATGGACTTGATTTCATAGGGCAAGCGATTCAGTATGCTCTGAAATGTAGGTCCCTTTAGAGTTCAGGTCAGAGTCTCAGGATATGCTCTGTGCTTCCCTCAGCACAGCCTCTTCTCAGTGCTGAATTAGTTGGGAAGGAGAAAGGCCACAGTGGGAAGCATCATTTACAGGAAGAAATGTAGACAAAACAGAGTTTTGTGGGCCCAGGGAGGCAGACAGCCATTGCTAACCTGAGAAGGGAGCAAATTCTCATTTGAGAAAAGGTTTGCTGGGTAATGCACAGCCCTTACCTCTGCTCCTCTGCGATTCTCTCACCGCAGCCATTTGAAAGCAAAGCCCTACATGACCAAGGAGCACTTGGCAAAGTTCATCAACAAGAAGCAGCGAGACTCTCGCCTCAATGACATCCTGTTCCCACCAGCCAAACCTGAGCAGGTGCAGAGCCTGATAGAGAAGTATGAGCCCAGCGGGATTAACATCCAGAGAGGTGAGTCTGCTCAGCCCAAAAGGCTTGCTACGGAGGTGGTGTGAAAATAGCAGAGACCCTCGCACCTTGTGCTGCCCTGACTCCACCTGGGGAGCAACCGGCTGCATTCTCCCAAGCCCCTGTGTTGCGGTGCACTGGCAAGGAGGTGTCAGGACCGTTTTGTTTCGGTACTAACACCAGCTTTGTTTTCCCTGTAGGGCAGTTGTCTCCAGAGGGGATGGTCTGGTTTCTCTGCGGCCCTGAGAACAATGTGATAGCACTGGACAAACTGGTGCTGTACCAGGACATGACCCAGCCACTCTCACACTACTTCATCAATTCCTCCCACAACACGTATTTAACAGGTAGGGGTGGTTCTGAGCCTGCCTGGGCTCCAACGCGCGGGTACCCCCACGGGGATGGAGGGACGATACCGACAATCTGTGTCTGCCCTGAAGTTTGGAGGGCTGAGGGCTGTGATGCACCCTGAGGGGCTTGGCACTGAGATGCTGTGTAAGAACGAGAAATGTCACCATGTGACCGAAACAGTCTTGTCTGTGTGCCACATGCACCTGCTCAAGGGTGGCAGAGAGTTCCCTTGCTCCAGTTTGGGCAGAAAGTGTCCCCTGTGAGTAACTAATGTCGAGCCTCCCTCCTGCTCTCCTCCAGCTGGTCAGTTTTCTGGTATCTCCTCTCCCGAAATGTATCGCCAGACCCTGCTGGCTGGCTGCCGCTGCGTGGAGCTGGATTGCTGGAAGGGCCGTCCCCCAGATGAGGAGCCGATCATCACTCACGGCTTCACCATGACAACTGAGATTCTCTTCAAGGTACGGAAAGAGTTTTCTCCACACGTGCTTTCCCCGGCTTGGTTTTTGACTGGTCTCTGAGGAGGCTGAGGGCAAAGACGTCTGAGAGGAAAAGGTTGATGGCAAGATAACAAGTGAATGAATGCGTAGATAGAATGAAAGGTGAAAAAATATGCAATAGGTTGGTGTTCGTGTACATTTTTGGACTGGGAGGAGGAGAAGAGAGGTTGTTGGCTGGATGGAGATGACTGAGAGGGAGATGCAGGCAGTCGGGTAGAAGCGATGGACAGACGGCTGGGAAGGTGTGGCTGCATAGCAAGATGGGTGTATGGACAGAAAGTTGCACAGTGATGGTGGGTTTATGGATGGATGCACATCAGAGAAACAAACAAGATGGCTTTTAGAAAACAAACAGTTAAAACGAGTTTATCTTCTAAGTGGTCTGCAGTAGGTTTGTGTGCCTTACAGCCTTCTGTGGTGGTGCTTTGGAGGAATAGGTTTTAGTTACTTCCCAACCACCTGAGTGTGTGGAATGTGTTCAGTGGAGCAACTGCCCTTCAGCAAGCTGGGCAGATGGTTTTCCTGAGGATTCAGCTGCCAGGCTTCAGAATCACAGTCCAAAGCCTTCCTCTCCCTGGGAAATTTAGGACATTGAACCACAGAAGTTACAAACAGCTTGCAGGTTAAAAATCAGTTTATCATGTTTTTTCTGCACTCCTTTACACAGCTGCTGCTAAGAGGCAGAGGCACTTTATATTATTTTTAAAGCTATTTATTCTTATTCCATATCTTCCCCCCTGTTCCCACACTTCACTGTTACAAAAATATTTATGTGGGGGGAAAAAAAAAATGCCAGTCCTTAAGATCAGAGGTATGCTCATATTCAGTGTTGGTAATTCCCCAAATCCTGCAGTACCACTGCGGCTTTTTGCACAGCAGTTCAGTACGGATAGGAGAAAGAACGGCAGCTGTAGCTGCTGTAATTGCAGAGTTCTGCTAAAGCCAGTGACTGTACCTCAAGGAAATTATAACCTGTGAACACAGCGTGTGCCCAGGTTTTAGTTTTACATAATTCGTGGATCTTTCCCTCCACATCTCTCTCCCTTTTCTCCCATTGCCTGTGGCCGCTTAGTAGCTTTTTCTGTAGCTTCTCCTCCTCTGGACCTCTCGGGATTCTGCGATAGAAAATCCAAGTTATCTGTGGAGGAGCAGCTCTGGCAGCCTCCCTGTGTGCTCAGAGCATGGCTGAACCAGGATTTTGGGGGGAGCAGTGGAAAGTTTGTGGCAGTTTAACAGGGGCTTGGGGAAAATATGAATTTTTTTTTTCTTACATCACTAGTGCTGAGACTGTTTCCATGGTGTTTGCATTTGAAATGTCAGTACTGCTGGTTACTGAACATTCCAGTTTTCTCTGCTGCTAGACAGAAGGATTTTATAAGCAGGTGAAATGAGAGAAAATTGGATGGGTTTAGAAGTAAGTATAAATAGGGTTTGAAGCAGCTTAATCCAGTGCTACATACACCTTCCTCTGCCAATTCAAAGTGCAGGTGGCAATGGCTTGCCTCACTGAGCTACATAACAAAAATAAGACCTCATATTCTTACATCGTCAGCTTCATTTTTATGCAAGCTATTGAGTTTAGCTGCATGTTGTATCCTCTGGAGCTGGACATCTGGACAGGTATGAAAAAGAAGACATTTCTGACTTTCTTACTGGGAGAAGATGAGTTACTCTAAGGAGGACCCTCTGACAGTGATCGTTTTGGAGCTCTGAAACCTGGGGTCCGTTCAGTGGGAGGTGGGCTGCACGGCTCTTGTCAGGGAGTGCTGATCCTTGCTCTGACCATTGCTTCTCCTTTAGGATGCCATTGAGGCCATTGCAGAAAGTGCTTTTAAAACATCTCTCTACCCTGTCATCCTGTCCTTCGAGAACCACGTGGACTCGTGAGTATCTGCTGATTGGGGACCAGAAGTGGGAGGGTTGTGTTCGCTGTTGTGTAGAGCAGAAGGTTTGCAGGCAAGGGCTGCTGGGTTTTCCAGCCTGGACTGAAATGAAACAGCAGTTGAGATTTGTGAAGCAGCTGGAGGTGGGTCAGAGCTGGAGAGTGAGCCATAAGCTGCAGGGTGAGAGTGACCACAGTTGTGCAGCCTTTTAGCTCGGGATGGCAGAGTGAGCAAATGGGACAGGCCTGGGAAGGGACTTCAAAAGCTGGGTAGCTGTCTGAGTGAAGGCCAGAGATGGTTTTCTGGGTGGAGTACATGAATCTCGAGATGGTTGCTCATGCTAAGCTCTGGATTTGGGCATCTGTTTTCCCGTTCACTCCTGCTTGATCTCTTTGTTCGTTAGGCCGAAGCAGCAGGCGAAGATGGCTGAGTATTGCCGAACGATATTTGGAGATATGCTGCTGACAGAGCCGCTGGAAAAATACCCTGTAAGTGGAAGCTGGGGAAGGGGGCTGGTGGAGAGGGATTTCTGAAAAAGTGGTTGCCCTTGGTGCTAGGAAGAGAGCACAACAGATGCAAGGACGGTGAAAGAGATGAGGAGGCCCTGAACAAATAAGCCTGAGTCACAGGGATGAGCAACACAGTGAGTGGGAGGAAGACCCCTCAGTCGCAGAGGTTTTCCTGAGCGCTTGCCTGACTCTGACTCTTCAGAAGAGCTGAAAGGAAGCAGGGAGCAAACCAGCAGTTGCCCCCTGTCCAGATGAGTGTCCTTGTCCAGGAAACAGGGAGAAACGGAGGGTGTGTGAGGAGAAAGAGCTCAGGGTATTAGCTACGTTATGAGTTGGTGTCCGTGCAGGGAGTGTAGGTCAAGAAGCAGTCTGAGTCACACGTCCTTGTCTTGAGCCACCTACTCTGGGATCTTTTTTTCAAACCTGCTGCAGGCAAGGTGTTTAAATATGGCCTGAGTGCTGATCTAGGGCTGAGGCTCTGGGGTAATGAGAGAAGTGGGTGGCATGTGAAAGCCAGAGGTGTGTGGATGGCTTCAGGACACGTAGATGGTTTTTAGCTGTGGTGCAGGATGGGGGGCTGGGAACAGCATGGCATGTGCAGGCAGCAGCATGCGAGAGGGCTGAGAGGTACAAAATGCTTGGCTGAAACTGGAGCTGAAGTCTTAGAAAAAAGTCACATATAGTGGGATATGCTGGCAGTTGGAAAAATTAAAGTACGTAGTGGGTAAGAGATGTGTTGGTGCACCAGTAAATAGCCAGGGGAGTGCTACTGGAAGGGACAGGAGAGATGAGGGTTTGAATTCTGTCTCTGTGATGAAAATTCACTATTAAGTTTGTCTGTTGCAGCTGAAGCCAGGAGTTCCTTTGCCAAGTCCTAAGGATCTCTTAGGCAAAATCTTGATTAAGAACAAAAAGAAACAATCTGTATCTGGGAAGAGGCAGAACTCTTTGAAGAAAGGGAGGAATGTGGAACCAGAAGTTATCGAGCAGCCAGCCCCTATGGATGCTGAAGATACTGGTATGTCCGAAGGGGAAATGGGACTAGTACAGCTAGATGAGCAAGTCTGGCCCCCTGGACACCTTCCAAATCACCCATACTAGCTTGAGGGAAGCCAGTACTAGTCATTAATTCAGTCGTCTCAAGACGTAGCATAAGCTTGGAAGAGAAATTAAATCTTCAGAATATTTTCAAACACTTCATTCCAACCAGAAGAGACAATCAACTTATGCCCTGCCCCTGGGTCAACTCTTCTGCCTACTCTGAGGCATACGGCTGCAGGGGTTGGTAATTCATGGCTGTACACTGCCTGTTGGTTTGGTGGAGGGGTGGATAATTTTGTGATGCTTGTAGCTCTCTGATAACCACAAATGCACGATGGCCTAGTTCTTCACCGTGAAGTTCCTGAAGGTTTGTAGATCCTTCAGCCCCAGTCTCCAGGCTGTCACCTCTTGGGGTTCAGGGAACCTATGGTAGAACAATGAATCTTCAGTCCCTGTCATGGCAGGAGCACATGAATACGAGGGAAGCCTGCAGGAGGAATGATTTGGTCTCTTGAGTGTGCTAGCTCATACTGGGATTTGGCTAATAAAATCGCCTGATTCTTCCACTTCCTGTTCCTGCATGACTCTCTTGTGAGGTTTTGCAGAGCTCTCCATTGCTAGCAATCTGCAGTGTCTTGTCTCAGTGTCCTACTGACGTGGGCTGTGTTCTTAGTCTGGGCAGGTGATGGGGTGGAAGAGGAGCCAGAGGAAGAGGATGAACATCTCGGAAACCTGGATGAAGAGGAAATTAAAAAGATGCAGTCTGATGAGGTACTGTCAGTGTTATTTCTGTTCCTTTTTGGGTTATTTTTTCTGGCCTCCAGTTTTCCCTGGGGCCCCATATTGAATAGACATGAACCCAAAAAACACAAAGGGGAATGAACTGTGCTATGAGCCATCGGGGGCTTTCCTTCCTCTACACGACACGACTTTTGCAGGAGAAACTGAATGAGAGAAATTATGTTGCAAGCTTAGACAATATGGCAGAGGAGTTCTTATTTCTGACTCTGCCTTTGATATTCTGCATGATTTGGAGATAACTGTGCCTTTGGGGTGTGTGGAGAAGCTTAGCCTTAATGTGATGAACGTTGTTACTGAAACATGAAGTGCTGCTGGTGAAGGGGGAAGGAGGAGATCAGTATTCCCTTGAATAAAAAAATCCATTTCCCATTTCCATCTCCTTAGTATCACTCAGAGAGGAGGGAAAACAATGTCCCAGGTCTCTGGGTCTCTTCATCTGTCTTCTCTTGGTTTTTGTTTTCTGCTCAGGGCACTGCTGGCTTGGAAGTGACAGCATACGAGGAGATGTCCAGCCTCGTTAATTACATACAGCCTATCAAATTTGACTCCTTCGAAGTCTCTGCCCGTAAGTCCAACTCAGTCCTTTCAGGATCCCAAGTATTTCCATTCAGCCAGGAGAGCAGTGCTTTTAGATGCTGCTGTTCTCCACCTGCCTTTGGGACTTGCTTTCACCCATTCTCTGTTGCGTTCTCTCTCTCCCACAACTTGTGGATGGTCTCAAGCACTTCTCTTCTGCCCTCCTCCCTGTAGTAAGGAATCAGTAAGGAGAAGGCAGGGATATGTCCCTGGGCAGCCTGTTCTAGTGGTTGGCAACCCTGCTCTCAGCATGGGGGTTCAAATTAGATGGTCTTTAAGGTCCTTTTCAACCCAGGCCATTCTATGATTCTGTGTCAGATACTGCTCCCAGTTATACAACTGAGGATGGAAAGAAACAGCCTAGAGGTCAGTGACATCTCTGTGGGTTTGTCCTGCTGCTTCTGAGGGCACGGTTGACCCCAGCTTTTCTTCATCTAGGTGTCTGGCCCTCCTATTCTGTGGTGATAGGACAGAGAAACATCTCAAGCACTGAAAATGCACGCACTTTCTTCATACACAATAGGTTCCTCTAAACAGTTCCCACATTTGGGTCTAGCTTGGAGTGAGCTGGTTTGATTGATGAAAGACAGACAAGAAAAAAGAGGGGAATGAAGAAGGGGAAACTTGACAAAATAAAACACTTTGTGCAAGACTTTATTTGGATTCACTTGGAACTAAAACTCCAGGCGGGAGCTATCCTCCAAGTATCACTGAAATCCAGGAAGAGATGGGCAAAATTCTTGCCATTTAAGCTTTGTGAGCCAATCCTGGCTGCACTTCATGAAGTCCCTGTCCTGTAGTGCACCACCATTGTCTCCCTGGTAAACATGAGTCACCTTTTATGGAGCACTGATCTTCAGCCCCTTTTCAAGGGACCAGAGGAAGGTAAATTGCCTTGATGGAAAACAGGACCTGGCAGAAAGCGGGAGTAAACAGGCCAAATGCTTCTTGGGTCCAATGGTCCCCACACACAGCATGGGGGCTGGTCACACCTTTCTTCTAAATCCTTTCTTCTCTTCTCCTTCTAGAGAAGAACCGGAGTTACGTCATCTCTTCCTTCACGGAGTTGAAGGCTTATGATCTACTAACCAAGTTCCCCGTGCAGTTTGTAGAGTATCCTTTTGGCAACCTCTGTCCAGCATCGCTGGTTGTGTGGAACATGACAGAGCTCACCTGAAGCTTGGGTGAGGCTGAGGCATGTCTGACTGGCTTCTGGCTTCAGAATCTGGCAAACTCTTCATCAGAGATAAAAGGGGTGCAGGTGGGACAGGGGATCTTCCAGGGTGGCTTGGGGGCTGTTCAGAGATTCTTGGGAGGAGGCATCCTGCTGTGCCAGATGCTTGTCCTTGAGTGGAAAGGGTGTGGTGAAGGAGGCTGTTGTTGCAAGGGCCTCTCTCACTTCTTGTTGGGAAGGCTCTGAGCCTTTGGTAGCAGAGCTTAAACAGTTTTCATCATGTGGATGTATGAGCTAGCCCCAGGGGACACAAGGAGCGCTCCAGACTTGTTTCCAATAGAGCAACTGTAGATACAACAAGCGACAGATGAGCCGGATTTACCCCAAAGGCACCCGGATGGACTCCTCCAATTACATGCCCCAGATGTTCTGGAACGTCGGCTGTCAGATGGTGGCACTCAACTTCCAGACCATGGGTGAGTGTCCCCGTGTCCTCCAGCTTCCGAGTGGGTGAGGCTGTGTGCTCATGTTCACAGTCTCCTCCTTCGCTGCTGTTTCCTACCACTGCTGTTTCCCTGAATGCGTAAATTCCGTGTTCCTTTTCCCAAAGTGTTGTCCTTCGGCTCCCTCTCCCACAGACCAAAAGCACTTTCCGGGGCCCAGCACAAACCGGGCGTGCAGCTCCTCTGCTCTTGTGCACACCACACGTACAGGGACTTGCTGTCATCCAGCGTCTGGGTGCCATCGCTGGCTGTCCTGTAACATAATGTCAGACTAAATAACCTGGACGAAAGCATCAGAGGCTCCCACCTCCCCTGAGCTGCTTCCTTTTCTGTGAGGCAGCAGGCAGAGCTGCAGGACTGGCCTGGCTGTGCTGTTATTTCCAGTGTTTTGACCTGAACAGGGAAGAAGGGACTTTTCTTGGTGCACAACCAGCATGAGAAGGAGACAAAAAAAACCTCCAGAGAAAGGTGTTCTTTACCCCTCTTCCTTCCTCCGTGCCTTATGTATAGAGAGTGTAGGAGACCAGCTGTAGCATCAGTAGGAGAAAAAAAGAAGTACCTTTAAAAGGGAGAAAGTGAGAGATGGGTTATGGAGAGGATAATGTATTGAAGACAGGTGCAGAAACCACAGGACAGTGTGCTCAAGAGAAGTGGCAGACAAGAAGATGGACTGAGAGGAGGCCTGAAATGAAAGGGGGAAAGAGCG
>NW_010102732.1:36275-48491 GCF_000699245.1 Pterocles gutturalis
GGGGTTCAGACTCTTCTGACTCTCTTCTACTTCACACCCAAAAATAGCGGGTGGTACTTAAAGTGGGTTTTAATTTAGTTCTACCCATGACTTACAGTGCAGTCATAAGCAAACCACTTACCTTTATTACAACAGCTGCTGTAATATTTTTCACTGTAGGGTGCTGAGAGGCTTAATTAGTTTTTGAAGTGGCTTTGTGAGCCTTTGGCTAGAAGGGGCTGTGAAAGTACAGCATCTATCAGCTCCCTCCTATCACGCAAACCACCTGATGAGGTCCCACAGAAACGTTTCTCGTTGTGTTCCTCTGTATCGCAGATGTCCCCATGCAGCAGAACATGGCTCTGTTTGAGTTCAACGGCCAGTGTGGCTATCTGCTCAAGCATGAATTCATGCGACGTCCAGACAAGCAGTTTGACCCCTTCTCTGTGGACCGCATTGATGTGGTGGTGGCAAGTACTCTGTCTGTCACGGCAAGTACAAACCCTGTTCCTCCCCTGACAGCCAGTTCCTGGCACCACGTGTGTTACTGGCATCTCTGTCCCCACTATTTGTTACCCAGTGGGGTTCTTAATGGCAAACGAACCCGGAGAGTCCTGTGGGAGAGTGTTACCATGGCAACTCCCAGTCTTTTCACTATTTTAAATTAATCATAATCGCATGAAGATGGAAAATTAGCATCTGCCACGCAGAAGAAGCCAAGGCTGTGATGATGGGGAGGGAGGAGGTTGGAGGAAGTGCTGAAGCAAGAAACGTGGGTGGAGGTAGCAGCAAAGCCTATGCTGGATTGGAAGCTGCGGCAGAAAGATGTTTTGGGGTGGGAGAGTGCCTTTGGGGTGAAGGTATGGGTGGGTTCTTCTGGTTTATTCTCTTCACCAGTTGCTAATTCTGTTTCTGCTTGTTCATAGATACTCTCTGGTCAGTTCCTCTCAGACCGCAGTGTGAAGACATATGTGGAAGTAGAGCTGTTTGGGTTGCCAAGGGACACAAAACGCAAATACAGAACCAAGCTGACCTCCACTGCCAATTCCATTAACCCTGTATGGAAAGAGGAGGCTTTTGTTTTTGAAAAGGTAATAATAACATTTGATGGTAATTTAGACAGAGAATCCTTAAAAGATTCTCTTGTGAGGGCAGTGACAACAGAAGGGACTCCCTTCTGGAGAAACCAGCCACAGCTGTAGACACAGAAGGCGTTCCATGTTGCTCTCTCAGATAATATCCAAAACCACTCTCTGTGAGTATTTCTCTGAACAGACAAGGGGTAGCTGGGAACATTGCTGGAAAGAACAGGCATCAAAAGTCTCCCGTTTGTGGTGCACTTCAGACCAAATTGACTAATCAGCTTTGAAAACTTTGAGCACCAGGAAGCAGAAAGGAACTGAATGTCTGTGGTTAAACTGAAAATGAGAAACAGACAAACTGGAGAAGTAATGGGACCAGTGGGAGGTTTTCAGTTGGGCCAGAGCAGGGAAAGCTGCCCTGTTTGTCCACAGGAATTCAGTGGTCACTAATCAAGCGACAGGGTACAGGGAAGTTAAGTCAAAGGTGGTAGTACTGGTAATGTTTGGCCTTTCTGCAGCAAGTTGCAAAGGCAAAATATGTGTTACACCATTCATCTCTGTCAGGCACACTGTGAAATAGCAGATATTTTCAGCCTCCTTCGGATGTGGCAGATAAATATTATCCTCATTTCAGAAACGCTTTTCAGGCTTCGGTTCTGTCAGGATAATTTTTAGTTCATTTCATGGCAGAGGAAGATGGGGAGGAGGGAGGCAGGAGCCCTTCTGGCAGTGTTACCATGCTTGCTGAATTATCCTTCCAGGTTCCTGCCCTTCTCTGGTGCATCACTTGACGGAAGCTGAGGTTTGGAGGGTTTGTTACCCCAGTTTTCCTTTAGGGAAGCTAGGCTCCTGTGATCCTGTGCAGGCTCTGAGAAGCCTGTGTTCTCTGGAGTTTCTGTGCATTCAGTTATGTCTGTGATAAACTGTAGCCCTAAATTACATGATGCAGAAATAGGCAGTGACTCCCCAGGAGAGATTGCAGTGGTTTGTTGGGAGGAGAGAGTACAGTTCTGCTCAAAGAAGCTAGCATGCTGGTGGGAGTTAGAGGTGAGGACATGGGTACCTTACTCTGTTTTTCTCTTAGATCATGATGCCCGAGTTGGCGTCTCTCAAAATTGTGGCTTGGGAGGAAGGAGGGAAGTTCATTGGTCATCGTGTCATTCCTGTTACTGCCGTGCACTCAGGTAAATTTTGTGGAAATTGTTGTGCCTTTGGGACCTGTCCATTGGAAGCTATAGAGAAGAGATGAACATCTGCATATTCCGCTACTTAAATCTCCAGTCCTGTAGGCAGTGGAGCGTTCATCCTATTATAGCCTCGGCTTAATTCCGTAATCTATTCACCATGCCCTCCTGGAAGAGAGGCTGGTGCACTGTTGGAGCACACAGACAAGAAGGGACAGATCCTGGCAGCTTACCTCCTCTGCTTTCTGGTTGCAGGCTATCACCACGTTTGTCTCCGCAGTGAAAGCAACATGCCACTCACCATGCCTTCCCTCTTCGTGTACCTGGAGATAAAGGACTACGTTCCTGACGCCTGGGCAGGTAGTACGCGTCGGGATGCCTGGGGGGGGGTGCTCTGCCTTTGTCTAAACTCTGATCCAGAAGCCTTTTTCCAGCCCGGGGGGTGCTTTCCTGCTGCACCCTTCATTCCTTGGCAGGGTGGGACTTGAACACACGCCAGCGTCCTGTCCCACCCTCGCTTTCAGCACAGGAGAGTGGATGGTCGCACTGCAGCTGTGACAAGCAGTGCAGGTGTAACCGTCTCTCTGGTTTGGAATGGGACAGTCTTTTTACTACTTTTATTCATTTACAGTGAAGAGGTGATAACTATCAGGGACTGAGAATGGGGTTTGAGGGAGCACAGGAGCGTTCTTCTTCCCTGTTTGAAGAGACGGGGCTTCTTGCTGGTACTGAGATACAGGGATCTTCCTTTAAAAAGGGGATCATCAGACAGGGAGAGATGAATCAGGAAAGAAGCCCCACTGGAGATACTAATAGCAAAATGTTTTTAACAATCATGAACAAAGCCATGCAGAATGTAACAGCATCAGCCACAGAAGTTCTTGTGACTGCTTCTCATATTTACTTTCTCTTCCCCTGTGTTCATACAAATGAACCTTATTCATGGGGGAAATCCTGTGAAATTGATGGGTTTAATACGTATTTGTAAAAAAGAGCAGGTTTATACAGCATTGGACTGGAATTGAAGCAGGAAGCTGTGCAGGTTAGGAAGGTCTTAACCTGGCTTTGGATTTGGGGAGCAGTCTGCTCCTTTCAGCTTCATAGAGCTGCCCTAAACATCAGCTGGGAGCCATCAGGACTGAGGTGACAGTCCCCTCCCTTTGTGCTGTCAGGTTGAAGCTTGTTACAAGTAGAGAACAAAAAATGTCCCTTTGCCACAATTTCCTGTCCTAGGCCAGAGGGGAAACCAGGAGGCAAGGAAAGTCAGAGCGCAATGAGTTGTTTGGTAATCTGAGCAGGGACCTCCTCTTTGTTTCTAGATCTGACAATTGCTCTCTCCAACCCCATTAAGTTCTTCAGTCTGCAAGACAAGAGATCAGTTCAGCCGAAAGATGGCTCGGGGGAGGTGAGTTTTTCCAAGTTTTGTCATTGTCTCTAAAGCATGTTGCATGGATCCAGCCTGAAATAATAGAGCTTTGATTGACTTCTGATCTTTGTTTTAGAGGCCTGGCACACAGAGGAACTTCCCGTCTGCTGAAACTAATGGGATACCAGACTGCACTGGGAAATTCTGCATTCCTCCTTCAAATGGGCTTGCAGGTAACGCTGTGGATGTGGGGTGAGCTGAAAGCAGAAGGGAAAGTCTGTACGCTCCAGAGGCTGGAAAGAGACTCTTCATAAGATCCATTACAAATCCAGGGTGAACAGATCCCACAGCTGGCATTCTGCAAGAGTGGGAGTGGAGCACGGTCCTGTGTCTCGCCCACGAGATTAAACAGAGACCCATTAACATAACAATGGCAAAAACTATGTAACTGGCTTTGCTTTAATACAAATCAAAAGACAAAGTCAGCATATTTCGGGTTAGGTAAGAGCATGTCCCCTACTACACACTTAGATTACCTCATTCTTTTCTATTGTGTTCTATAGCAATTGACAGCTATTCAGTATTTTGTCCGTATTAACTGTATCAGTGTGATAAGTGTGCTTTCAAATATGTTTGTATCAAAACAATCAGTTTTGTCCTATTTCAGACCAGAATATCCTCACCTAATCAAAACAAGCTCACATGTGCCAAATCATCACTAGCAGTATGCAGCTCAGACAAAGCAAACGCCCTTTTTCTCTGGCAAGGCTGAGAATCCTGTTCCCTTTCTGCTGTGCCTGTTAACAAAGTCCCTGAGCACTTAAACATCTCAGCAGCTTCATTAATTCCTTTGTGTTCACACCAACATCCTTCCTGTGGCCCATGTTCTTGAGGAGCTCTCCACTGTCTGTTTTCAACCCAAAGATCCAAGATAGGACATAAAGAGGAACCTCTTTTGTGATTTCAGGAGCAGCGGCTTTCGCCAGGGATGAAAATGTGGCAGAGGTGACACAGATTGCAGGTACCTCCTCTTGTGCTGTTCACGTGGGCTGAGGCCCTGTCAGTATCTTCTGTTCCCTCCTCTGCCCAGTTTCTGGCTGGGATAGCGATGAAGCCTCTTCCACAAATTGAAGAAGACCGGACCCAACCCTGCCTGCTGCAGCCAGCACTAAAGACAAACCACATGAATCCTTGGGCTCAGGGACCCGCTTTCCCTGCCTGTGGCACCATTTCCCCATTTTGACAGCTTCCCATGGTGTGTGGGGAGCTCTCGGGCTGGGACTGGGCTCACAGCAGGTGTGAGGTTGCCGTGGTCCGTGCCTTACACAAGCTGGGCCACTGTCATCTGCGCCCGCAGCTCAGAAGAGCCTAAAGACAAACCACATGAATCCTTGGGCTCAGGGACCCGCTTTCCCTGCCTGTGGCACCATTTCCCCATTTTGACAGCTTCCCATGGTGTGTGGGGAGCTCTCGGGCTGGGACTGGGCTCACAGCAGGTGTGAGGTTGCCGTGGTCCGTGCCTTACACAAGCTGGGCCACTGTCATCTGCGCCCGCAGCTCAGAAGAGCTTTGGGCTGCTGCAGCCGTAGTGCTCTGAGGCTGCTGGCTGCAGCAGCTCTGCAGCAGGTCAGCTCTGTAGCAAGGGAGGAGGCTGGAGCTCCAGTTCTGCTCTGGCCAGGTTCCACTGGTCCTTTACCCTGACAAAACCAGAGGTGATGTGGCCGCAGGGAGCCTTCAGCACACGTGCACCCTCTGCAGTGATGAATTTGTTCCCCTGCTGCTCTGTGCTTAGTGCAGCCTGACACCAGCAGCCAGTGTGCCTGGTTGTGCCACAAAACCCCGCTGAAGGCACGAGAACGAGCCTGTTGCGCTCAGGATATGTTGCCAAGTGACTGTTCTGTACATTAAGTTTTGGGTTTGAAAAGTGACTCCTAAGGAAGAACATTCCCCAGGCCAGAGCTGTGATTACTCTAGACACGTGCTCTGGTGAAAGGCATCGTGTAGCCGGGGGCACTGCGGGCTCGGGTTCGGGAGGCTGGACCTGCTGGCTGGGACCTGCTCAGCCCCACGCTTCCGGTTCCTCAGCACCAGCCTTGTGGAAGGAGCTGACCCTGCAGTGGGGTGTTGCAGACACACCCACAACTTCTGATAATTTTTACACATTTCAAGCCAAAAAGAAAGTTACTTCCCCTGAGAAGATAACTGCCTGTGGTCCTCCTGCTGCAGATAACCGGTCTGACTGGCCGGTGCTGCCAGATAGCGAGTGCTCCAGCCATTCAGGGGCATCCTTCCCCTCGTTTGCCTTTGCCTCAAAAGCCTTTATTCCCCACAGCTGAATGCCAGGCATTAAAATTGGAAGGGATTAAAGCACTTGGCATTGGAAGTCAGTTTTGCAAAAAAATTGCTAATGAAATAACAAAGTTTTTCCCTTATCGTTAGAGCTGCCAACTAGCTTAACAGGTGTGCTATCTTTGGGAAATGGAGGCTTGTGGAAAAGGGTGCAAGGCACAGGATGGATGGTCCGGTGCATCACCACCGGCATGTTCCTCTGGCCAGAACACCAAAAGGCAGCGGTTCTGGCCATCCCTGAGCCACACACCCACCAACCGGTGAACTGAGCTGGGTGTGATGCTGAAAAAACCCTGTCTGAGCCCAAAAGGCATCACAGCAGGTTGAGAAATGGTGCAGTGAGGAAACAGGCTCTCTTTTGCATTGCAGAGCCTCAGACAGCCAGCCTCGCAGAACTGCAGCAGATGAAGCTCTTTCTGAAGCTGGTGAAGAAGCAGGAGAAGGAACTGAGGGAGCTGGAGCGGAAGGGCAGTAAACGGAGGGAGGAGCTGCTGCAGAAATATTCTGTACTCTTTTCGGAGCCTGTCTGCTATGGAGGCAAGAAAAGAATGATGCACACTAGGAAAACCCAGAAGAAAAGGTGAATACAGCACAGGGTCTCCAGCAGGGCCTGGCCTGCGAGTCCCATCCCCATACCAAAGCAGGGGGATCCCCAAGAGAAACAAGGGCTCCCCTTGTCTGAGGGAAGCATGGAGTGGTGTGGGCATCACCCCTCCCTGGGGGACAGTGCTGGGTGTCCCCACTGCGGGGGGTGGGAAGGTCGGGATTGGGTCGGCGTCTCTAGAAGCAGCACCGCTGCTGTGTCTGTTCTGCAGGAGTCTGACGACGGGTGACGTTGGCACAGGCGCAAATCCCGTGGAAGTGGCAGAAAGCATTGACAGCCGAGTTCTGGAGCTGAGAGAGAGGCTGGAGATGGACCTCCTCCGCCTCGGGGAGGAACAGCACGATGAGGTTCGGAGAAGGAAGGAGCAGCACGCCACAGAGGTAAGGACTGCAAGTGTCAACTGAAAACGTAGCCTAGGAGAGTCCTTGCAAGGACAGCCTGAAAAACCAAGTTCTTCACTAAACTGTGAGCTTGGAGAAGCAGAAAACACCCCTCACAGCGATTGGCAGGTCCATGCAAGATAACTGAGTGTCGACAGTGATGCTTATTTGTTAGAAGCTATAAAAATCCAGCAGAAACATTTTTGTAGGTCTGCAATTTGAAAAAAATTTAGAAGCACTGCCCTGGAGCCCATCAGGCTCCATCTGCTTAAGCTCTCCTGATAGCTTCGCTTGGGCTTAACGTGGCGTTACTGGCGTCACACGCTGCCAGGTGCCAGCTCCCTCGGCGCAGGGGTGCAGGGACTGTGCCACTCCTCACGGCTCCCTGCCCGGTGCTGCACCACCGGAGCCCGGCTGGCACAGTGTGCTGCAGCCCGGCAGTGGCAGCGGTCGGAGCAGCACAGAGGTGCCCTGGGGACAGCCATGCTCACCCCTGTCATTCAGCTGGGACAGGTGACACGTGGGAACAGAACAGCCCCACCAGTACACGCGGTGCTTGCCATTGCCGCATCTGTGCTGAAAACATGAAATCTTAGTGAGGGACAGTACCCCCAGGACCAGCCCTCAGCACCTACAGCAGGGCTGGACCTCATTCCTCTTGAAACCTGGGAAGTGTTTTGGTGTTTGACTTGGCAGAAGTCAATGTGAGTGTCCATGTCAGGTGTCAGCAGTCACCTGCAGGTTCATCCGTGTTCCCACACCCTCAGGCTCCCCAGCTTAAGCAAACGTCAGCAAGAGACAAAGTGCAGTCCCCAAGGTGGTGACAATAAATCAGGCGTGTGCCATCTGTTCCCATGGAAGGGGAGGACTCCAGGATTTGGGGGCCTTTTCCTGTTTCCCAAAGGGGGTTGCATCAGATGTGTTCAATCTTGGGTTCCCTGGGGCAAGCTGTCTATGAGCCTGCGCCGACCCTGAGTGGAAAACCTGCAAGTTCTTGAGAAGGAGCTTACCTGGAAATCACGCTTCTCACCGGAGACAGAAGCCCAAGGAATAAAACATTCCTGTCTCACAGCTGTCAAAGGCTGAGATTTAGCGAGCAAGGCTATGGGAGGGAAATCAAACCCGAGTTCTCCCTGCGCAGCACACAGCCCAGCAGCCAGGGCTGGCTGTCAGCGGCAGCGGCGCAGATCTGACTGCTCAGACTCGCCTGCCAGCAGCGTCCACAGAAGGTTTCCACAAGAGAGCAGGCCCATCCTCCTGCTGCTGGCCCCTGCTGTTCAGAAGGTCAAACAGCTCTGCTGCTGTTGCCCACCTACCCACCAGTACAGCGCCTCTGGTGCTGGCTCCTGTGCAGAGGGGTGGAGGTACAGGACACGGCTCTGAGAGTGGCCTTTGGGGTCGGTCCACGAGCACTGTCCGGTCTGTGCGCACGCGGGAATGTGGGCTTGAGGTGCAGGGGTTAGCTGGGCCTGGCATTCCCTGCAGGGAGGGATAAAGCTGGATCTGGTGGTGAGGTGCGGATGGTGTGCTGCGTCTCGTCTCGGTTTGTTTGGTTTTGATCTTGTTTTCATCCCTCGAACAGCAAGTTACCAAGATAACAGAGCTAGCCAGAGAGAAGCAGGCGGCCGAGCTGAAGGCACTGAAGGAGGCGTCGGAAAGGTAAAGTTAGTGTTTGAATAACAAAGCAATACTGCAGAGCTCTTGTCAGGGGCAGCGTTTTCTGCTAGATCTCAAGGCACTGTACTGCAGTGAGTGAACACAGGGGAAGAGAAGTGTTGGTTTTACTTTGGTGAGAAGCTGAGGCACAGCGATGTGACACAGGGTCTCACAGTTACACGGTGGCCATGGTGGGAACACAGCTCTCGGCTTGTGAGCTCCAGAGCAGTGCTCCTGCCACGAGGCACCACGCAGGGCACCAGCGTTCGAGCTGCAGTAGGTCACCTTGGCTGACTAATGCAGACGAATGGGAAATGAGACTGCTGGTCACTGGATGGCACCTCTGCCTGCTCTAGTCCATACGTCACATCTGATCCCTTCCATAGACTGATCGGCTCATTCTTCTAAGTGAATTGAGCATCTTGGCTCCAGTACTTAAATAAACTGGCAGAATCAATTCACCAGTTTCTAGCCGGGCATTTATCTACTTGTTCTTGCAATAGCTTTGTCCTGAAGCTAAAATCCTCACTCATTACTGCTTCCCATTAAATCCTTTCTCAGCCTTTAGGTGCTATGCCAGGCAAAGCTTCCTCTTTCTGTGCTCTCCGTCAAGATTCTCTGTTTCAGCTATTCCGCGTATTCAGACAGGACTAAGAAAACCAGGTCGAGTAGCTAGGTAACAGTTTGCTAACAATATGATGCCATTTAGTACAGTCACACCCACAGCTGGCTGTGAGGAGCTCCAGAAAGATTTAGAGATCTGTAGCAATGGGCAATAAAACGGCAGTTGAGTTCAGTATGAATAAATAGAAAATAATGTGAGGGGATAAGATCTAACCATGGCTCAGCTGCACGCAGGGGAAAGAGACCTTCAGCTGCAGTGGGTACTTCTCTCAAACAGCTCATCATCCCCAGCTCGGCAGTGGCCAAAGTGGCAAACAGTTTTTGGAACGGTACAGAAAGAAGAAGATCATAAATCAGAATTATGCCACTAGATCTGTGTCTATAGCACTGTCACTTTTTCAGTGTGTCATCTTCAACGAAAGGCTTTGAAAGAGCAAGAGGGGGGTGGCAAGGACAGTCAGCAGCGAGGAGTCATTTCTGTACAAGAAGAAATGCAGTTGGAGAGCAGATGATCGAGGGGGATGTGACTGTGTAAAATCATGAATGGCATGGCGAGGAAGAATAGGGAAGTGATTACTCACTGTTTCTCGTAAGAGAAGAAATGTGGGGCTCCAGTGAAGTTCTCGGGCAGTACTTCTGCCACACAGTGTACAGAATAAGCTCTTTTCTCTCAGAGCAAGGAGCCATGAGGTGCAAAAGCAGAGCTAGGCTCTGAGGTATGAGAAATACTCGTGTGAGATAAATGTGCAGAAACTGGAGGAGAGACTGGAAACTGGGACGGTGCAGGAAGGAACGATTCCCCTGCTCTTGTTCCTTCTTACACCTCTCATACACCTGTGCTTCTCAGGCTGCTTATGACTGACAGGCCACAATCCAGCGGCGCTCTGCTGTCCCCTTAGCAGCTGTCCTGCTGTTACCATTTCGTACGCAGATGGCCAAGGTGAGGTTCTGGCGGTGTGTCAGCAGCCCCTCGTGCCCTGAGACTAGCACCTTCCCCCCTGCTTTGTCATGTTCTCTGGCCTGCAGTTACCTTTTCTGATGGCCACATGTGCCTCAGTCTTAGGTTTCCTGGGTTTTGTTCTTTTCATCTTTCCTACTGGTTGATCTAATGGCTTTTAAGTGTTTATGGTTTCTGCTTTGCAGGTCACATCCCATAGTTCATGTGCCTTTCTGGTTGCTTCAGTTCATCTTTTTAGGTCTGCTATACAGACATGTAGTTTTTTGGCTTTGTTTTTGTTTTTTTAAATTTATCAGTGTAAGTACTTCCAGCAAGTCTGCTGTTGCTGGAGAGGAACCCAGTGTAGGGATACAGTACAAACTGATTATATAACGTGTGTTTTCTCCTGTCCCTGTGTTATGACTCCCTTTAAAAAAAAAGTTGTTGCTACAGGATTTAAAATGGTCTGAAGACTTCAGGCTTTCTGCCGCATAATCACTTGAACTTTGTTTTTCTGGACAGTATGCTCCAAAGAGAAAGGGGGAGGGCTGCTTCTGTCTGCGGGGTCTGCAGTCAGTCCAGTCTCTCACAGCACTCTCTTCCCTCCACAGCAACATTAAAGACATCAAGAAGAAGCTGGAGGCAAAGAGAGTGGACCGAATCCAAGCCATGATGAGGAATACTGGTGACAAGGCTGCTCAGGAGAGGTAGGGGGGTGGATGGTATGGGGATTTGTGGGTGCAGGACGCCAGCGGTCCTGCTCCAGGCAGGGAGCAGCGCTAGGCCATGGGCTCCGTCACCGACAGGGAAACTTTTTAAAGCAGCCGGACAGGGAGGGGCAGAGCTGCAGGGGTCAGGGAAGGTGTGCTGGCCTGCCCTTGCTCCTGGGTTAGCGTTCCTTCTCCGTTGCGTTCCAGTACCCAGGCAGAGAGGCAGTGAAGCCAAACGTTGAATGGCGTTTTATTTGCCTTTCCTAAAATTACAGCAACCTCGCAGTGTGGGAGGACACTATGAAAGTATAACACTGTCCTCCTGTGTGGGCACCGCCGTCGTGCTGTGTGGCACTGTCCCAGCACTGACGAAGAGGTTTTGTATGAAGATAACAGAGGGATGCCAGGTTTTGATACATTTCCTTTCTTTAAAGGTTGAAGAAAGAAATCAATAACTCTCACATCCAGGAAGTGGTGCAAACAATCAAACAGGTGAGTTCTCCCGTGCCACTGCCACAGCAGCTCTGGGCTCTGCACGTGGGGATGGCTCGTGCACCTCATCCTCGCGTCCCACAGCGTGAGGCCTCGGAGGCATTTCACCTGCTGCTGCGCTGAGGACTCCGTGCATTTCCCCAGCCCCCCACTGCAGCAGCACAGCTCCACGGGGCCCAGCGCGTCCTCGCCCCTGGCCACAGGCAGTGGGAACCCAGCCGGGCAGGAGGATGGGGTGCTGAGTCCAGGAGGGGTGTGAGGAACAGTGCAGGAGCAGAGTCACCCCCCCGCTCCCCTGTGAGTGTGTGAGTGCGTGCGTCCCCGACACCCTGTGTGTGAGTGCGTGTTTGTCCTTGTGTGTCTGTGCACATCTGCATGTGGGTGCGTGTGTGTGTGTCAAGAGGTCTGTGTGTCCCTGTGCAGGATGGGGGTTTGTCCCTGCCCCTCTCTGGGTCCGTGTGTCCCTCTCTGGGTCCGTGTGTCCCTGTCCCTCTCTGGGTCCACACTCACCCTGGGCCCTGTCACCCTCTCCAGTCCCAGGGCTCAAGGGCTGCCCCGGCCCCTCGCCCCCAGAAGCTGTTGCTCAGCCCTGGGCACAGGGGGACCCGGGGGTGGCTGCAGCAGTCGTCTGTACAAACTGCCAGGGCAATGTTTATTTTTTAATTTCTCCTTTTTAAAGGTGACAGAGAAGACAGCCCGGTGCCAGCAGAAACTGGAGGAGAAGCAGGCAGAGAATCTGCGAGCAATCCGGGAGAAGGAAATCCAGGTGAAGGCAGAGCTGCAGCTCTGGGGCCGTGCTGGCACGCAGGGCGGTAACTCCCCCACCCCGACCACCCGTTTATTGATGCTCCCC
>NW_010102732.1:48516-76844 GCF_000699245.1 Pterocles gutturalis
ACTTCCCCCCCCCACTCCTCAGTGCCCGGAGCTGCCATGCTCTTGCCCCAGCATTCATCTCATCCTCCAAACCCCTGACATTTCTTGTCTGAAAGCAACGCAGCGTTAGAGGAGACGAGGCTCAGCCCTGAGCTCCTCCTGCTCTCATCCCCCCCCCCCCCCCCGCCCTCTTCCAGGGCTGGGGTGCAGGGACCCCTCAGCTACGCCTGGGGCAGATCAGAGTAACCCAGCACCCCAACCCTCCCCCTTCGGGGACACAAACACCTGGGGCTGGGGCCAGGTCATTCCCTAGGGAGCTGAGACCAAGGCGGTGAAGTGCCACCCTGGCAGCAGCTTGGCCTCTCTCGGGGCGGGTTTCGCATGGCTGCCAGGGTTGGAGGGTGACGCGAGGTCTCTCTGCAGCTGCAGCAGGAGGCACTGGCAGAGCACCAGGAGAAACTGAAGAGTCTGACCAGGGAGGCGCAGGAGACGGTGAAGAACTTCGCCACAGCAGGCTTTGCTGGAGAGCTGGGCACGCCCAAGGCAGCAGGTCAGAGTGTCCCTGAGGGAGAACAAGTCCGTACAGGACACGTGGAAGAAAAGACACCCGTGGCAGAGGTGTCCCGGCTTACACCAGCCCTGGCTGAGCCCCCAGGAGCTCAAACAGATACTGAGGTGGAAACAAGCATCTTGTGAGAGACGCTTCCCTCCCCTGCTGTCCCACTTCAAGAAGGGGTATAGAGGTGTACAGCGACGTTACACACCAGCTTGGCAACTGCTCCTATCCCTTTCCCCTCTGGGGAATTCCTGAAATCCTTCAGGAATTTACTACTTTATTCTCCCAGATCTTGTAAGCAGCCGGAAGGGATCACCTTCAGAGAGCGCTTCGCTCTGTCTCCCACGGGCTCGGCCCCGAGGGGTTTAAGCAGCACGAAGGGCCTGTGGCTGAACCCGCACTAGTCGCTGGCATTCACCGTAGCACCTACGTTAATATTTTAGCCTGGGTTCGGCTGCAGTTTCTAGAGTAAGTTCCCTCACCTTTCATCATGTGTCTCTTCACCTCAGAGCGCTCTCAGAGCTAGACCCCTTTGAAGGATATTTAACTGAGTGCCGCTCTCCTGTAGCCACCTCGTGCTCCTGCCAGCCGAGCGCTCCCCCAGAACACAGCCTCCCAAAAAACCCCGTCGGGGATGCAGGACTCACCAGACCATTGTCCTCTGAAGCGCCTCTGGCACCACTACCTGCTGATGAGACACGGCCGCTGTTTACAGGAGCAAAGGTCCGTTTCAGAGAACCTCTGACCACTTTTCTGTCCGTGTAGCACTTCCTTGCACAACCACTCATGGCTTTTCCTTGGTCCCCGCACCCCGGCCAGCTGAGGACAGTTCTCAGGACACTGGTGTTCACACAACACCCACCAGCACATCCTGCTGCGGGAAGGGGCACTACCAGCACTGGAGCTTTTCTTTCTTTCTATAAGGGGCTGATTCTCGCTCCTGATTCTAACTTCACGACTCCGATGGGCCTTCAGGCAAGTTCTCGGATCTCGATCCGTATCTCCCGGAGACCCTGCCAGTCTCGAGCAGGCTCCTCGGGCAATTACAAGGCAGAGAATCATGAAGGAGTCCAAGAGCTTCATCATTTGTTCCAGCTGCCACACACACACACTTGCACAGTTCTCACCTACAGCAATTGGACCTTTTTTTAGAGCTTCACTGAAACTTTTTGTCATTAAGCTAAATTAGCTCCACATTATGAGCTCAGGGTAACAACAGTTAACAAAATTGCTAAACTGTTTGAAAATTATTTTGTTGCTCAAAGAAAGAGCCAGCCAGTGACACTGCCCGTAAGAGTCCCTTACACAGAGAGCCGTGTGGCTGACAGGAAAACACCCTGAATTACCCACTCAAGTAGCAGAAAGCGGTTCTCGGAGCTTCTTTTACCTGCTGCCGCCCCAGTTACTGACAACAGAGGGCTCAGCAGCGATCTATAAGAATCTGTTCCTTACTTCTGGGAAAACCAAACTCTTCAAATATCCACGTTCTTTATGACCTCGGGGGAAGGCTACACGCTGCTCCTGCTGTCTGCTCTCCCTTTGCTGGAGCACAGCACACCTCGGCCCTCAAAGCTTCAGTCACTTCCCGGTTCTTCAGGAAGGCTTTGTACCTGTCCCCCCTTTGGTGACATAACAGATAAATCCCGTTCCACAGCCTGGCTCTGAATGGAAACGGCCTGGGCAAGTGCTCCTCAGCCTCCTTTAGCCCTGGCCCGTAGCTGCTGCTGCCCTTCACTAACAGAACCTTCCAGCAGCACACGCTCAGAGGTCCAGGGTCCCAAGACCTTGGTGTTGGCTTGCAGCAGGCCAAGGGGAGGTTCCTCTCAGCCACCTGCACACTCCCACCTTCTCGGACAGCAGAGCCTCACTTTGTGAATGCCGACCTTGTGTCCCTGCCCCCCGCCTCCACACATCCCTTCTCTCACCTGCTCCACAGCCTCGTGCTCTGAGCAGCTCCAACACAGCAACATTTCCCTCATCCAGAAGGAGGGAACGGGAAACACATGGTCCACCTCTTTTCCTAGTGCCATTTGAGACAGACTCTGCTTATGGAGCCTAAAAAAGCAGGAAACAGCAATAATTCAGTCCAGAGCAGCCACATCCTGGCCGTCCCCGTACCCCATCCTGAGCTGGCGTTAGCCCAGCACTGGCCTTTGCCCGGCCCGCGCAGACCTGCCCAGGGCACAGGGACCCTGCGGAGTCAGGCGCTGGTGGAGGAGGGGAGGAACTGACCCGACACCCCGTCTCCCCAAAAACAAGTCACCTGTCCCCAGGCCTACGTTTGTAAATAGGAAGATTTAATTAAAACAGGTGAAGGATGTACGTGTGGATACAAAGGAAAAGGAACTGCAGCTAGCTTAGTACACATGCATATCCTAGAGATAAGGTAGCGTAGGTCAAACCTTCCAAATTGTTCAAGGAAACAACAACAAAAAAAACCCAAAACAACAACAAAATAAACCCTAAACACTGCTGGAGATAACGGGGGTGGGGGCCCCAAACCTCAACCTGCCATCGAGCAGATCTGTGACAACTGCAAGTCACAGCAGCCCAGAGAGCCCCGCGCTGCCCAAACCCTCCGTGTATTCATCTGGCTTCACGCCACCCTTGACTCTGCCTTACCGAGCCGCCGAAGGCACGTGTCCTTAAACCCAGCCTGAGAGACACAGGCGAGACCGTGGCCTGAAACAGGAGCTTTGTCCATCCTCTGTCATTAACACCTTTCCCCTTCGTTTCAGACAATACTGAAGAGCTGTGCTCTCTCTCCTCTCCCCAGAACGTCAGGGGCCACTCTGCAGTGCCGCCTCACAGTCCCCCCTCACCCCTCCACCTCTCTTCAGGTTTGTGTCTTTTCTGGGAAAGTTCAGCTGGGTCACAGCAAACCCACGGCATGCAGTGGTTGTACACAAGAACAGTTACACCTGGAAACTGCACTGAGTGCTATGAAGTGCTGCTATTAAAAAAACACACAAACAAAAACCCCAAACAACAAACAGCTCAAGTGAGAGACAAGATGTTCCAAGCCTGGTCTGACCTCCAGGAAGAGACCGTACCTCCCCTGCGGTGTTAATGTAATACTGGAATTATGTATTGTAAATTTCTGACTTATTTATTTTCTAAAAAAAATAAAACATTGCATTTCATAAAATTGGATCACTTCTTTTTTTTTTAATTGCAGTTAGTAAATAGGGGAGGAAGTGCCCAGCGTTGCCCCATGTACACACACGATCACAGAGACTCAAGTACCCCGAGTTCTCTGCCATCTGCTCACAGTTCTCAAATTCAGCTTCTTCAGTTATTAAATATGCAGTGAGGGATTTTTTTAAACATAATATCCTTCTCACACATATTCTCCTCTGCCCAAATTCATTCCATTCCCTATTGTGCTCAACACAGAGTGAGTTGGTTGGTGTTCATCTGACCCTCGTGCTCCCCCCCAGCATCAGCACAGCAAACAGCCCTCGTCCCCAGCTCCACCCACCCTGTCCCTCCCGGCCATCCAAAACCCCTCCAAAGAGGTTTTTTCGAGGCTGTTTTAAAGGACAGTTCATCCCACCTCTGGCGGGAACTCAGACACCCAGCTCAGACCAGAAGCAAGACGGATGTGTGCCCCCCTCTGCACGCACATTGCCAAAGCACCAGGGGTTTTCCTTCAAACCCTCGAACAAACCCAACAGAATAAACCCACGTTACAGAGGCAGACGTAAAGCCAGGGCACAACAGCAGGGCCTGAGCTGGTGGAAGTTTGCACTCCTCTCTCCCCTGACACCGCCACCTAAAAAAGAACGCGGGACAGGGACAGCCCTAAGGGCAGCTGCGGTGACAAGGGGACGGACGCGCTCTCCTCCTCCACGCCGCACATGACAGGACGAATTCTCTAGGCCAGGCTGCGCAGCCTCACTCTCACTTCCCAGGCTGCTCCCCCCCTACAGCAGCGGCACAAGCTGCATCCCCCGTAGCGAGGGATCCCATCGCTACAGCCCCTTCCTGCGCCCGCTTACCCAGCGCTGCCCCTCACAACTCCCCAGTTGCTTCGTTTTCCAGCCTACAGACCTCTCATACCGCATCGTGCCACCCTTCAGCGAGAGCTCCCGTACAGCCCGTGAGCGTTCTGAGGTCGATACAGGAGACTGAACCCAGCCCTCTCCTCTCCTCACCTCTTCAGCTCCTTTTCCCGTCATCTCCGAGCAGAGCATCCATGCTCTGACGGCCTCGGAACCACACTGGCCGAAGCAAGGGCTGAAACAACGGCAGAGCAAAGTGCTCTTCGTGAGGGTTTTTTAGAGGTGTGGACATCTCAGAAAATAACCCCAGCTCAGCTACACTAGGACACAGATAGAAGAGAACTTCAGCAGTTTGGGTTCATGGTATCAATACCCTCTGCTGTTTGAAGCCTGAGGAAGGAAACACACCATGACGACTCGGACCGTGACACCACCACCACAGCTTCTATTGTGCAGCCCTTCTGTCATTAAACAAAGCCCCGGCACAGCTTTATCAGTGATTGATGCAGAATCTCATGAAAAACAGGTGGAATGTTTTACACAGGCTACCTTAGTGCTAAAAAAATATCTTCTAAATGTACTTTTCAGAGTGTATATGGAAGAATCACCAACTGTAAGCAAAGCCGCACCTCGGATGAAGTGCAGAGCACAGTTTGCATCAACACCTCTCCCCACTGAAGAGAAGCAGTCTTCGTGCCGCAGAGGCCAGGCGTGCCGATGCTCCTCTGGACAGAATACCGTCTCTACACAAAATGGGATGGAATTTCTGGAAGATGAGAAATGGACAAAAGTAAATAAAGGCACGAAACCAGACGTTACTGTAGCGGTTTCGCACAGCACATGATGAATCCCGACCATCCCTCCAGCAGCACCACGGCTCCCGAAGTCACACAGTGTTTGGTTACTTACCCGAGGAGAAATGCCACCTGCTGATCTTCCAGCACCAGTTCTTCCCGCAGCATTCAGACGTCCTTGAAGATTTCTTCCTGCGGCTGTGGAGCCCTGCCTGGGTTTTTGCCTACCTGGGATACTTGCTGACCAGAGGGGGATAGGGCAGTTGGGTCGGACAGGTCTCTGCAACGAGGCTGTTACGTACAGCAACCAAGTCAGTGGTCAGAGACCAACAGTCTGCCTGGTCAGACACTGAACTGCAGCAGAGTTAGGGACAATCTTAGATTCCACGTTTTCATCTTTTATGCGGGATATTCTAAATCTCATTCTCTACCACTAAATTCTGTTGCCCAAAATACTTAATTTTCAGGAGCCCACGCTTTGTACTGTATTCTTAAAAAAATAAATAATGGGGATCCCTAAGCAACGGAGGATCCAGCCACACCAAGGGATACACAGGAGACGCTGTACCTGAAGGAGCATTACTAACAAAAGGCACAGCAGTCGGACTCACCTCTTGGCCAGCAGCTTTGCAGGCAGCTGCTCTAATGAGAATTCAGCACTGACATTTAGGAAAAAAAATAAAAAACAACCCCTCAAAGGCTATAACTTGGCTCACGCTTTCAGCAGAGAAGCCCAGCCCAGGGGAAAGCTTCCCCTCGCTGTCTCTTCACTACCTGGTGGGCGCTGGGGGTAGGGGGAGAGTTGGGGCGAGCGCAGCTCTCCTGGGCAGGCTGCCTTGCTGTTAGCACCTCTGTTATCAACATGCCCTTCACGTTCTCAGAGCACTTTACAGACATGACTAAAAGCCTGAAGGTCATTGCTAAAGCAAATCAGTTTGCTGTGGTGAATAGATGCAGATCCCTCTGAATATGATGCTGTCAACCAAACACTGAGAAGCAAACAGCCAGAAAACGCATGTTAGCTGGTTGCTTTATTTCTATCATCATTCCCTAGGCAGTCAGGGACTGAGAAGCCTTTGATGTCTCTTCGCAGCTCCAAACGCCTGGCCACCCTCGCCTCCATCGATCAATCCAGCTACGATGCCCCAATTTTTAACTGAAGAATGGGCAGTGTGTACGGGCAACTCTCTCTGCTCCCTCTCCTGCAATTACTGGAAACTTTGCCTTCAAATATTTAGTGGCCACTCTGCATACCACAAAGCTGTTCGAGATATTCCTACAAACAATCGAGCCAAGAGCCACCGTTCAGGCTCAGTTTGTACTGAATGATCCAAAATTATCTCCTACCTCTGTACCAAAGATACGGTGCTGACCACAGGCCATTGCTACTACAGAAGGAATTGCTGCACAGTAGCGACGGGATTTCAGAGACACCCTCTCCCTGCCCCACACATATCCCCCCCATGGTCAAGATTCACCACTTACCATATCCCCATTTGTAGACTAGGACCTACGGCACGGGAAAACGCTTTCTCCAGGCTACAGGGGGAAGCATGGGATTCTCCTCACCAGACTCAACAATCTTAGAAGTTGGGAACCTCACTTGATCTGGGGTCCTTCTGTAATCACCGGTTAAAAGATAGGGGCCTCTAGAGAAAGATTTGTCCCATTCTGAAGTAAGTGGGATAATAAGCTGCTGCACTGATGGCAGAGCCCTGTTTGAGGAGGACAGGCACCAATATATACAAACAAGTGCAATTGGGAGATGACAGCAGTCGCAGACTCCCCATTTGATTCAGCAAATTGTTCATCTAAATTCAACCTGCCGTCTTCAAAGGCCTGCTGTCTGCTGATTGCCAGGGCTGCGGCAGCGTGGAGGAGACTCCATACCAGCAAGGCTGACAGGAAGGAAAAATAAAAGGGAAGGATTCAGGTGAAACATGACACAAAACAACAGAAAACCCTGAGACACAAGCGTAACCTTGTTGAAAGCATATACAAAGAGATATTCAGAGAAAACAACATCTCAAAGCATAATTACCCACTGAGCAGGCGATGAGCTCTTCAGAGAAGAGGCTACATCCCGTTACACAGTT
This sequence comes from Pterocles gutturalis, assembly GCF_000699245.1. Lineage (NCBI taxonomy): Eukaryota > Metazoa > Chordata > Aves > Pterocliformes > Pteroclidae > Pterocles > Pterocles gutturalis. The sequence goes on from NW_010102732.1 coordinate 55,946, forward strand.
GGATCACGCAGCATACAAGAAACCTCACTCCTGGATCCTACCGCAATGCAAATCACAAACCTGCTCTGCTTCTCCTAATTCTCCTGACTGGCAGCCTGGTTCCTGGGGAAGGAGCTGTTGGCCCTGGAGACAGAGCTTCAATCTTGGAACTAATCTGGGTTTATCTGAGAATTTATAGTTGATTCTACACCCATCTAAGTAATGGAGCAATTAACTGGTGATATGCCATGCACGAACTGTAAAGAGAGAAACACAAGCATCAGGTATTGAACTCTCTATCAGACAGGAGGATGGATCCTTTCTGCATTCTTCACAAATATGGTAATGAGTTTTTAAAATTTTATAAGATACTTGAATGCAATCTTTCAAGGGCTTCCTCTCCCTGTGTTTAGTCAGACTTGAGCCAAAGTATAAAAAGGTGTTAAATGTTAAACCTGTCATCCCTGTCTTAAAGAAATGTTTGTTTCAGGATCCAGGCTTCTGCTACAGCCTCTTCTTGGTTTAAAAGCCACCTAGCCACAGAACAGGTAAGTCAGACCAGACTTCAAGGTTCACACTTCCCTTACATCTCTGAACTCTAGACATATTTTAAAGCATCTCAGCAGCGCAACAGGCTTATGAATAAATCAAGATCTACTTTAATTTAAAACACAAGTGCAAAAGGTTCACAACTACAGACGAGCAGGATCGTTTCTTTCAAATTATAAATCTTTTCAAAGCCCTGCTCTTTTGCATAAAAAAGCAGTATATCTGGAATACAGAAACATTTTACATCAAAAGTTTTCCAGTGCAGCTAAGGAGGAGCCAAATGAATTAATTTCAACCAACTTCATCAGCCCCAAACTTAGACATCCAGTCTAGGCAAACCACCTACTTTCCCTCTACTGGCCACAGGCAGAGTGGTGTCGAGCGACAGCAACTTCATCCTTCAGCAGGGATCTGAGATAACCGAGATGAACCACCCCCTGGAGGTGTTCCTCTCACCTTGGTCTACAGAGCCAACCTTTACGCTTCACAGACTGGGTGCCCACCATTTAGATGGCTGGCATCAGTGCAGATGAATTCCATCCCAAATTACTTCAAGTAATCAACTGTGGCTTCAATTTTGAAGCAAGATCTGTAACTGGAGTAAATAGCAGAGGACAGAGATTATTAACACCTCCTGAAGAAAACGCGGTTATGAGGTTAGTTTCTGAGACAGTAGGACTGTCCCAAGAATAACTTAGATTCCAATAAATTTGTCTCTGGAGTTTCAAAATAGGATCCCAGTCCACATGTACGATTATATTCTTGAGACCTCACAAGAACACACACCATTACTGTACAGCGTTACATCCCGACCTACAGTCCAATCACTGTGACTATCTCACTGATCAGAAAGTGTATCATACAAAATACCTAAATCTAGTTTAAAATAACTGAAAGAGCTGTTTAGACAACCTGTAACCTTCTGAATGTATCAAAGGGATGGTGGGGAAGGGCATACCAATAACAAAACACACAGCAAAAGTTTCTCTTCTCCCCCTGTTCTGCAGCAGCAAGCAGGGGAGATGGAGGCTCAACAAACCGCCTCATGGGAACACAAAAACCTCTCCTGGGACATGCAGGACAGCTGAAACTTTTTCATTCAGTCTCCTAGAGCATCCCCAAAGAGCTGCTCAACAGCTGTCTCAGGGCAGCGTTTCTCAGCCTCTCCTGGGAGAAAGGACTTGGAAAGAAAGGTGCCTGGAAACCAAACCCAGGAACAAGCAGTCACCGCCCCCCGCTCCAGCCCGCAGCGGAGCTGCTGCATATGGTGAATTTTCAACCACAAGACCCTGGTGGCAAGAACACCCGTCTTCACAGAGTCTGTTTTGAGGCCTGGATCCAAGGGTTCCCCCCTCCAAAAGTTTAACATGAAATGGATTCAAGATTGACCACTAAACCATACCAGCAAAAGAGAAGCACGTTGCAATGCAAGAGAGCCATTTAGAAACAAATATATACATATCACATCTGCTCCCTAGGAAAATATGTACAGTTTTCTAGGTCCACATTTAACTAAAGGAAAGTAAAATCATCTGTGAAAAAGTCTCAGAGGAAAAAATTGAGTCTTTGTGCATTGTTTGAGAGTTTAAAGGGGTCTGTGCCCCAAAATATACATTTGACTCAGCTCAAGACTCCAGTGTACAACTAAAGAAACAAAGATCACATTTCTAATCGGGAAATATCGTTCCAGTTCAGTAGTCAGCAGCCAAGGTTTGCAGGATCCTGCAGACATTCAGATACGCAACTTCAGACTCCGCTATAAAATGCCATTCTTTGGAAGAAGCGAGCCACAAGTCAGGACACACCTGCTTCATTCTTGAGACACACTTGGTCTGGTTTGGATCTAGGATGTATTGATTGTCTTCAGCAAAAGAGAAGCCACAAAAGGCTGAGAATGCAAGGACAGTATTCACATTCATCCTCTAAAAAGATCGCCGGCAAGGTCCAAGCACCATTCACAGGATGAGATTGCCTGATCTCAATAGTTTTTTTTTAATAAACATTATTTTTTCCTAGCATTTCCCCTTGTGCAAAGTCAGCAGGTAGAGGTACGCTTTCTGTATTGTTGGATAAGGGGAACCAGGCACTCTGGAAGTCCTGTCTGGAGCAAAAAGGGGTGATCCAGAAGTTCTTGTGCCGTTGCTCTTTCTAGTGGATCCCGTGTCAACATCCGTTCCAAGAAGTCTCTCAGAACTGGGGAGGTCTGTGAAAAAGCAACCAACCAAGTCAACCCCGGAAAGGAACCACACGACAGCCCATGCGACAACAGGTTGCCGAGGTAGGTTTGGTTAAAACGACAGTCGTTTTCAACTCTGCAACCCCGCTTTTGTGCAGAAATGTAATATGAAATAGCATGGTTTGTGTGCTACAGTAATAACTTTGTCACAGGTAGGCACGGCATTTACACAGGTTGTTTTCCTTTTAATAGGGCACAGCAAATGGAGACGAGACTGCCTGCCATGTCCTTCCATCTCAGTTAATTTTTGTTTCCCATTTTGTTATTTAATCTTTTCTGCATTTCAGCTCAAAAATTCAACAGAATTCCTGCTACCTGAGGCACATCACCTGGGTGTGAAGAGTTGATAATTCACTCTTTTACTGGCCATGGATCGTGGAAAAAGTAGTTAACCAGGATTCCCAGATAGGTTTTGAGAGTCTGGAAACCTGATGCTGCTGTACAAGAAGATGAAGGGAAATGCAGAACAGTATAGTGAAAAGCTAAATGTCCTCAGCAGTCTGTCCTTTGAAAGATGTGTAAAAGCCTGTTGAGTAGCCAGACCTAAGAACCACTTCAAGGCACTGCACATCTCTTGCTGGTGGTAATTCTCTGCATCATTAAAACTGAATAAAAAATGAACTTGGTATATATTTATTTATTTTAATGCTGCTAATTACATCCATTTTAGATTGGGGGCATTTTCCCAGGTCTGGTTAACTTGGAAGTAGATCATGAAATACTGTTCACACTGAGCTACTGCTTATTTCAGGTGCACTTTGAACAATTTTATTGTGATTGCTAGAGGGAGAAGGCACAACACAGCTAAGAACGAGTGCCAGTGTCCAGCTTTCACCACCAATAAATCTACATATGCTTTAAAAAAGCATCAGTTTAACCTGCTGCGCCCAGTATGACAGTAACTGGCCACAGTGAGCCATTAACTGTCACCAGAAGGGAGGCTGAACACCTCCACTCAGCAGGGAGACGGGAGAGGATGGCCACTGGCCTGGCAATGCAGAGGTCTGCTGGAAGCCAGTTTGCTCTGCAGGACATCGTGGAGCAGAGGAAGATTATAACCAGCTCTGGTTTCACAGCCCGTGTAGGGTAAGCTCACCGAGCAAGGTGTGCGATCCAGACCAGAACTGGCTTTACACCACCTCTGGAGTACAAGCACTGGGTCCAGAACGTGACCTTGAAATTCTGATCAGTGTTGCAAAGGCAAAGAGGAAAGAGAAGCTGTTGATGTTTGAGTGTATGCTGTTAGTTCAGCAGTCTACTCTGTTAAATAATTCAGTTTTAGCAGCTGCAGATATTCTGATTAATTGGAAAGACCAGAAAGCTCAGAATGCTGCAGAAGCTATTTGATCTGAGAGGCTTGGACTGAAATGAAAGGACGACTGCTCTAAGCGGTGACTAAAGGTAATCACTGTATTTCTTATGTCACTGCTAGTTTTTCATAAGAAACCATGAAGCTGAGCTCATCTTCAAAGCAGCTGCAGCATCCCCATGAGCTGTAATATCGGCATTGTGCTCTCCTGCTCTGAGCATAATGCGGTCTTTGCAGTCCTGAAAACCGTGAAGCCAGAAACTCTCAAAAGCAAGGATGCTCCTGTTTGCTCCTCTGGAGGATGAGCGACTCTATCGACATCAGCAAGATACTAACTGTTGGGTCCACCTGAAGCAGCGTTGGTCTGCACTATCAGCTTTATGCCCAAGTGACCTTACGTTACGAGGGCTGTTTCCCAAACCAGCCGCTAGCTGTCAGCAGCAGCTTGCATCCACTGAGGCACCAGGGCCACCAAAGTTCCCCAAGAAACCCGTCCTAGCAAGATCACTTTCATAGCCAGCTTACCGGGAACGGCTGATACGGATGTTTCCCCATGATAACCATCAGGTTTATGAGTGTATGCTCACCCTGTGGAAGTTTTTCAGTTTGGGAGGAGGACTGTCACGGAGTCTCTTCATTGCCTGGACTGGAGAATCACTGAAGTAGGGGGGTTCTCCATCCACCATCTCTATCACCATGATCCCCAGAGACCAGATATCCACCTGTGGGAGCCAAGGGCGCATCAATATACACAGTTCAGAGCCACAGGCCCTTGCTTTGCTGCTTTCACAAAGGCTACAACACCCCACCCATGACAAACATGAGTGAGAGTCAAACATTAACCCACTTGATGCTATTGGACTCCTTACCGCAGTTTAACAAAGAGCTTCCACCTAGGACCAAGCCATGCTGGTGTTGCAACATGCAAAGGTCTGCAAGTAGCTGCTTGTGCTACACCTGGTTGGTCGGTAAACAAAACTAATCAGTCTGCTGTCACCTGCCCGGAATGTCAGAGCTCCCATCTGTGCCTTCCCTCCTCTCCTCCCCTCCCTTTATGGCATTGATGGATTTACTGATCCCTATCGTGTCACAGGCTGCTCCTTGCTAACATCTGTCCACTCTACAGCACGTACAAGTCTATGCCAAGCTTCAGGTGTAAGAATAGAGTAAGTTTACACCTTGTTCTTAGAAGCAGAACAACCTGTTTTTCTACTGTTTTAGGAAATATTGATATAATCACAATCAAATCTGCAGTTATAGTGGTATTTATATTTTAAATAGACTCTAGAGGCTCTTCCTAGAAAAGCCAACAGTTATTTTCCTGGGACACTTCACAATATTATTTGCTACCTCTTCTGGTATGAGGGAAGCGGTCTCCTACCTCGGTAGTGTATGGTATCCTTGCAATAACTTCTGGAGCCATCCAGTAGGGAGTACCTACTAGGGACTTTCTTTTAGGTACATCTTTACTGATCTGAGCGCAGAAGCCAAAATCTGAGAGTTTGACCTGTACAAAGAGAAAAGGACCGATTTTTAAACAACATGGAGGGAAACACTAAAGACAAGACAAAGGGAGTAAGAGGACCAGGTACAAAGAAGAGATGGTGAACACAAAGGAAATAAGGAGACAGACTAAGGCTACAGCAGCAGAAGAAAGGAATCTGTTTGTCTGAGGAAACGTACCCTTCCATCCAGTGTCAAAAGAATGGAGTCGCTCTTAATGTCCCGGTGAATGACCCCCTGAGAGTGAAGATATGACAGAGCCTGCAGAACTGACTCACACACTGTTGCAATTTGCTCTTCATTTAGCCTGAAATTACAGACACGGGAGTTTAACTGCACTGTACTGGGCAGCGGATAGTACTCGTTCAGATCCTCTTTAAGGGCATAGTGCAATTGTGAAGCTGAATTGCAGACACACATTTTGGTTCCCCATGACCATTACTGTCTCACTTTCACTGTTCTTCTATGACTGTCTTTTACTGTTGAAAACATTTTTGTCTTGCCAGTTAGCAATTTTAAGTTTTTGTAAGTCTAATACAGAGAAATTGCATTTTCAATCTTGTATCTAAATTCATTCTGCAAGATGCTGTTCCAAGCAATTCTGATAGGCAAGACTGCCTCCGAGCCAAGGTGCCACAGGAACTGTTGAGACAGCTCTTTTTTAAGCAAATATAGGAAAGCTATTGTTTGCAAGGCATATTGTGCAACTTTACCCAGAAAGCAGCTAAACATGTAATTTGATAGAGAATACAGAGATCCTTTACAGGTTTCATGCAGCTAGACACTTGGGATATTCTTGCACCTAAAGGTAGCACAGGTCACAAGCAGGGAGACTCCTGACCTTCCCCACTCTCTCTGTTAGCACTGAGTATGGGCACCAAGAACCTCCTCTTCAGAAGCTCTTCCTGTTTAGAATGCCAACACAAGAACCTCCATGATCAAGTATAAGTGAAAATGGTAGAAATAAAATGTACCTCCTGTAACTGGGGCAGTGACAGTGTTCTCTGCACATCTGTACTGCGCAATGCGAGAAGTGTTTCGAAGAACAGCTGAAGTACCCAGCGTGAGGACTTTTGATTCTCAGCCTCTCTCTAGCAGTTGTTTCTAACAACTCTCAGCTGAAGGCACAGATGAGCAATTTCTACACATTCATGAAGGAGGCTGCGCCATCAGCTGAGAAACTCGTATTTCCATCCCTTGTTTGGTTTTTCCACATCTTACTCTGCCGCACTGCCCATCTGACCAGGACGCTGGGTGCTGCGGCTGCACCGTGCCGTGCCGATGGCAAACGCGTCTGAAGGGCAGCAGAGGCTGCTTCTGCCATTAGGATTTAACCTCTAACGGGAGAGGGCCTTCTCCGGTACAGAACCCAACCTACTTCGAAACAGTGCTTTCCATTTCACAGTGCATGAGCTGCAAGAAAAGCTGCCGCACTGCTGAGCTCTGTGGTTCCAGAAGATAACACGAGGTGTACTTTCAGCTTGTCACGTATGGAATTTGGTTTCAGTCAAGTGACTGCATAGTGTAAAACAGATTACTAGAGGATTAGCTCACTCCTGGAGATGCAAATCAGTTCTCACCTTCAGCAAATGCTTAATGAGTGGAATGAGGGTATTTTACTCCCTGTGAAAAACTGATAAAGGCTTGCAGCTTACTTTTGATAAATGTCATGGCTATAATAGATCCTGTTTTCACTATGTGGAAAAACAAGCATTCCTTAAAAGGGCCAAAGGAAGGCTTTGTAAAATAACTCAAATCTAGGCTGAGGTCCTCCAGTGGAATTCAGTCTCACTGGTGAACACAAACTACACAGGCCCTTCATAAACCTCTTCAGAATATATATTTTTTTAATCCATAGTTCCATTGGTTCCAATACCAATTAGTTTCCCTGGCTCTGCAATGCCATCACTTGGCACTCTTTAAATGTTCTTTTTCCTGTCCAGGGGCAGGTACATGACTTTCAGTGAAACCTCGGTTCTCAGACCCTGAGCTGTGCCTCTGAACTCAGCGCTGGAGAGCCTGGCCTGTCTCCCAGACACTCCTTACAGGTGGGGCTGTAGAGGCTACAAAGGACAATGCGCTTTTATGCCTCCCAAACACATCACAGATGCAAATCCGAAACAGAGAATCCAAGAGGTATATGCCTTAAATCCACCGCAGGACCAGTGAAGGCCAGACAAAGCATGTAAGTGAATTAAAGGCATGCTATGATTAAAAAGAGCAAATACAATTAGTGTTAGCAATACTATCTAATTGTAATCCAATTAAGATTCTGAATCTTCAAAAAAAGGCTCATTCTACAGCCTTTCTTGGTCAGTCTTTTCATTGGCGTTCCCTGCACCAGTTCAGACCCCTCGGAAGCAGGAGGGGGGAGCTCCGGGGTCACGGGTAAGACACACTCAGCGTAACTGCATCACCGGAACATCTTGTCTGTGGGACTCTAGAGGCCATTCGAGAACAACTTCTTTGCCCTACAGGAATGCTTTGGTCATTAATTTATATGAAGTGGTGTGGATAAGAAAACAAATTTAGGAGAGTGTCCAATAGTCGCTATCTTTAGGCAATGAAATTTGGGAAGGAGTCCAGGTCTCAAGGCTCTGCTGCACTTCTCCAGAGTTAGCCACAAATTCAACCTCACTAACGCTGTACCACTGAAAGTGATTTCTGCATGCTCTTTAATACCTATTCAACGAGCTTCCTGGCAGGAATACAACAGATAGAGCAAACAATACTCTTCACGAGTACTGTGTTTTACAGGAAGGTTATACAGTAGATGTACAGTGGGTATCTAAAGGGATCAGTACTGTAAATGAGGTCCCTTCTACATCAGAAATATTACTGCTTACTTCAGATGGATGACAGATACAAAGTGTAATAGTTTCAGGGCAGCGCAATCACAAGATCTCTGAGGGAAGCTATTCTTCCCAGAAATCTCCACTCTACTGCTCTTGCCTGTCAGGTGGGAACGCAAGAGCTGACGTTTTGGATTTTGCTTCGTACCTGATCTGAGACACAATGTCTGTGAGGGCTCCTCCCTGCAGGAACTCCATCAGCACCCAGAGCTCCTCTCCCACCAGATAGCTCTTGTACATCTCCACTACGTTGACATGCTGATAGTCCCTCATGATCACCACCTGTAAAACACAGCGGACAACTGACCACCACAAAACTTAATTTTATCCAACAAAGCAAGCATGCACAACCCTACAATTACGATGCAGTAGCCTCCATCCCCCCCAGTCATTTTCCTTCTTGGTACTAGCGTAATTATATTAAGAGGAGGATGTTTCCTGCTCTTCCCTTCTTTTTACCACACCAGCTGTCACCATGGCTTTGTGGGGGACAGCAGAACCCCACCTCTCGTCACTACACTCACCTCATTGAAAAGGAGCTCCCGGCGCTGCTGCTTTCTCAGGTCCATCATTTTCACTGCCACCTGCCGCCCCGAGTGCTTCTCTCGAGCGATACAGACGATACCTGTGGACCCTTCACCAATCTTCACGTAATTCTCCAGCAAAGTCCGGGGATCCCCCTGGTCCACTACCATCCTAAGGGCAGCTTTGAACTGCTCATGAGTCACAACCACCGGGTCCTCGCCGGCCAGCTGCCCTTTCACAGCAGGGTCTTGGGGAAGGTGAAGGTTGCTAGAGCTAGTCTGAGTCTGCCGGTTCCTGGGAGACCCTGCCGGTGACGGCCGGCCTTGTGCCGGGGCAACTGCCTTCTCCACTGATGGTGATTTCTGGGGAGTCCCAGCTTCCGAGAGCACCCTGGGGAAATCGGATGCAGGCTGATCTGGTGGCAGAGACTGGGCTTTGGCTGCAGGGCTGCGCGGTGAACCCCGCTGCTGGGGCCTGAAGAAAGCATTAGGCTTTGAGAACAAACATGAAAGTGGAAGAAAGAAAAAGCAATGGTTAGATTAACGAGAAGAAAGAAGTGTCAGGAATCAGTTGTGTGTTACGCCACTCTGGCACAGTACGTGTTGCAGCAGACCGAGTCAAGAGCTCTAGGTTCTTGTCTCCAGGTTTGCCAACAGATGCTGCATGGCGAGGGGAAGCCACATGGGTGCAGATTTTTAAGACTCAGTTACAGGATGGGTGCTATGCTTTAAGGCTTCAAACTGACGCAGTTTAAAAGGGACCTTTTAAAGCACATGCTTTAAAAAGAAACACCAAAACCCACAGGAAAAAAAAAAAAAAGCTGCTAAAAACCATTCCAACCTTGCCACCAAAACTCAGGGGCAACCTGTGCTGCAGAGAATTTGAAAATCCTTTATCCCTCTGTGCCTCTGATCTTCCTATATATAAAAGGAAAGAGGATTCATGCCAAAGCTGTAAATCACTTTGATGTCTTGGCCTAATTCCCTTTGGGTAATTACGCTCTGCCTCCAGAAAACTCTCTCTGCACTTTCCACTGGTACCTGCAGAGCATTCCTGTCGATCAGACGCAGAATTAGCACGCTGGCTGGGGAAGAGCACCGTGACCCAGGACAGCTGTGGGTGGCCAGCGCGAGACCTCAGCTGCACAGAGCCACCCACCACCTTGCCATCCTGCTGGCTCAAGACGGACCTACAGCGCCTGTGGGTTAGCAACGCTCCTTCCCACAGCCTCAGAGACCTCCCACTCAAGTGCCACCAGACCCAACCCCGGTTAGCGTATGAGATGCAGTAAGATCACAGCCTGCGGTACCCTGGCTTCGGGATACGCATTCCCATGCTAGCACTGTGCATAGGTCTCCCAAGAAGGATAAATCTTGAAGTGCTAATACTCACCCTGGAAACGTTGATTAATTAAAATTCAACAACACCTAGCAGGTTAGGTATAAAATACACTGTATACTTAGTTATACGTAAAATAATAGTGGATCTGACAAAGCAGCAACTTCAGAGAGAGCAAGCCAATCATTTATATTATAAGGCAAAATAAAAACTTCAAAGCAACAAGCTTTTTCTCTCTCACAATTCAGGCAGATTATTAATAAAGTTAATAACACGGGTATGGGAACCAAAAACTGGCAATAGAGAAATTTTTAAAAGAGCACTCATTTTCTCTGTCTCAAGCAGAAAATAATTGTATAGAATTTAATTCTATGCGCTTTGGGGTTTAATCAAGGATTTTTGTCAGCAGAAGCCTAACACGCACACAGCTCATTTCCACACACACGCAGGCCCTGAAGGCATGATTTAGTAGCTCCTGGCATCGGGGTGCAGGAGTGTGCAATCGCAAACTGCCTGTCAGAAGTTACTTCCTCCTCATTTACCAGCTCCACCTCTGCAGTCCTGTAGAGACATGCTCATGGCAATGTAGTATTTGGTTCCCAACTCTTGTTTTGTCTCAGGAGAAAGAAAAAAAAAGGTTTTATATAACCTAGAGCATGCAAAAGGGCACACAACATGCATGCAAGCTCACACGCTTGTCTAACCACACGTATTTCCTGCTCCTGTAACTTGACAGCCCCCGTATACACGTTTTCAGCCCCTGGACATTTTGAGATGTCACTGGTCTCCCACTCCTTTCCCCCCGTATCAGGTTGAAAGGAAAGAGCACTTGGCCTCCCATGGTGATGACACGCAGCCTGTTGAGGCACCCACCCCCCTGTTTTCAGCCAGTTATATCCCCTGTCCATCTCACCTGCAATTATGCATTTCTTACCCATCACGATTACACATCATCATCTCCATTTGGGAGGGAGACTAGGTTTGGATCATTGGAGGCTGTTAAGAACAGCTCAGATAAACAATTGCTAGTGATGGTGCAGATCCTTCACTGGAGCAGGGAAATGGACTAGATAAGCTCAAGGTCTTTCCTACTCTCCTCTCCCAAACACACCCAAGCACATCCACACGCACACGCCATTTGGCTGGTAACCTGAAAGGCAAAGACAGCCTTGCTGGAGAGGAAAGAAGTGGTCAGTTCTCCAAAGTACTCAGGGACAGCCCTCCAGGCAGCACAGATCAGCTCAGGTCACAGACAGCAATCAGTGTAATTTGTGCTACACAAGAATTGCATTCCTTTAAAATCCCACTCTCCGGAAAAGGGAATCTGCAGGGAGAAGGCTGCCCGAAAGCCTTGAGCCTGATCCTCGTGCAAACTCCAACATGCCGGGTGGGAGCGAGCCCCACCTCGCAGTGCACTGTAGAACAGTCCGTCCTCCGAATTCAGGGACTCCACGCCTGCTAGAAATGAGGCTGGCCTTGCACCAGCCCAGCCTCTGGAACCAGCGAACAGCTATGTAAGGACAGGGAGTGCTGGGTTAGCCTGGGATGAATTAGGAGCAGTGGCCTGAAGGGCTGCATTTCCCATCCAGTAACAGGAACCGGAGTTTTTCTCCTAGTTTAATAAGAAGTGAGTCATTCATTCAGGATAATTTTCCTGGGGGAGATGTAGCTATGAGCTGTCCCTTTCTTACCAAAGCCAACAGTCAGCTTTCCTGTGTGACAGCACCGTGGGTGCTGGTGGAGACGTTCCCGCTGCAGGCAGGCTGGCAGATACAGCTATAACCAGCAAGCTCTCCTGAGGTAGTGCTATTTTGCACAGGCAAAAGAATACATTACTAATGTAAATTATGACAATTTCCCAAATGGCAAAAGCACATTTATGCTGGTGCAATGGCATTTAACTTCTGCCTTTACTACCACAGAAGGGCAAAAATGAGTAAGTCCCCTACCTCCTTCCCAGCCTCCACATGAGCAAGCACAGCTCCATGAGCAAGCCTCTCTCATCTAGCTCTCGCTGCCATTTTGAGCCATGCCTAGCAGTATATTCTGCGAAGCTTAGGCAGACCACACATTTCCCCTGCCCAGGACTATTTTGATTCCAGCATTAATCATAACAATAACAGATGATTGCAAGATGTTTGCAATTACATCTGTTCAGCTGTGTAAGTAACCTCTGGAACTGCAAAGTCAACATTGCATTCACTCCAAAACACTGGATAACTACCTTCATCTGCAGGGAAGGGCCTGACTTGTTTGAGCCGCCGGACGAGGGGAACACGCTGCGCAACAGCCTCCTCTTCAAGCTGTTCTCCCTTGATTTGGAGCTAGGGCTGCCCTCTCCGGAGGGCCTGGGGTTTGCTTGTCGTCCGGGACAAGGCTGAGGCCAGCACTCTTCTGAGCTCTTCTTTCCCGTCGTCTCGCTCTCCCCGGGTACAGTTGGCATATGCTGCAAACCAGGGGCACGCTGGAGGCAGCTGCCGTCAGCACCCTGGAACTCCGAAGGCCCGAGGGACTGTGCTTTCATCACCATGCCGTTGGGATGAGACTGTCCTTCCAATCGGGGTTTATAATCCGGCCACATAGTCTGCCTCCGGGTCACCTTGGTCCCACCGTTGCAATTGAGGTAGTTTCCATATTTGTCTGCCCAGTCTGCTTCAGGACTCTGAAGATACATGTCTGGGGGTCTGTCTTCCCCCAGGAGCCCAAGGGACTGAGCTCTCCTCCTGCTGGTGGGGCTCCTTCCCCTTAGAGTGTTTGAACTGATGGCAGAAAGCTTCTGGATGTCGTTGAGTATCCCAGAGATGTAGCCTTCGACCTCCACAGTGCTGCCTCTCACCACGGTCTGTGAAATACAGGGGGGAGTTAGAGCTGGAAAAATTAAGGCTCAGTTTATCTTGACAAAGGTGAGATTTTGTCTGTCTAACCAAAGATTACTCAGGGAATTTGGGAAAAAAAACCATAAATGTTTGTCTTTTTTTTTTTTTGTCCTTTACTGAAGGAAAAACAAAAGGGGAATCATGGGGTTACATCCTTCTGTCAGAGGCAGCGGTGCTTTCAGCCAGAACAGCAAATTCTGCTGCTGCACTCACATTCTAAAGGACATTAGAGCAAAACCAGGAGGTTTTAGCACTCCTGACTCTCTTGTGCTGAAATTGTGTGACACTACATCACTAACTTGGGCTCAACAAACTCCTGAGAGTACTGGTTCTCAGAAGTTACAGCAAGCCCGAAGTTCCACCTGCAAAAATCCCCTTGCTGTTCCAGTGCAAGGTTCATCTCTCCCCTGTACCACGCTCAACAGTGTTGCAATCAGCCTCCCTTAGTCTGGTTCTCTACAATCTTTGCTAATGCATCTTAATCCCGACCAAGGAAGACCACACTGTTCCAACACTGCATTCCTCCTCTGTTCTGCCAAGCTATTATAATTAAAAATGACGAACAAAGGGTCACAACAGCTCCCAACTGCCCTGTAAGCAAACGATGAAGAACAAGGCTTCCATCCAAACAAGCAACAGCACTATACAAGGAGGACACTTGAAGCTGTCGGTATATTATGTAGTGCTTTACCTTGTTTATTCTGGAGCTGAAAAGCTTACAGAAGCTGTTTTAGTGCTGGGAACTAAAATGTTTCATTTCTTCACAGAAATTCACAGCATAGGATCACTGCTACACTGATGAATCTCTGCCTGAGGAAAGTCCTTCCCTGGAGCGATGGCAGTCTCCTGTTTGCTAACTGAACTCCGGGGATCTTCTAAAGATGTTGAATTAATTACACTGAGCCTAATATTCAGCTGGTGTATAACGGCAGCTCCAGTAGTTTCAACAGAATGCCGCCACGGTAAATCCATTCCAGTGCTCACCTCAACTCCTAGTTAAAAACTTCCTAAGATTAGACTCAAGTCAGTCCTGTTGCACTTCTAGTCCATTGAATCAGCCCCATACCCAGCAGACAGAGAAGATGGGAGTTAGCTGTACTTTGCAGCTGTGTTTAAAGACTGCATCAGATTACCAGAGAAACATCCAAACTTGAGCCAGATCTATCCAGAGTGCTCTTACAAAGATCATGCCTTACTGACCAAAATTAAGAAATTATAATTTTAAAAAGAAAGCAAGCCTTTACAAGCTACACACAATACATGTCAAAAAAAGGAAAACTATGAGAGTTGAATCCAGGACTCTATGTATAAGGGCTTGGCCTAACAGGGCCAATTAGCACTTAAAAAAAACACAACAACAACAAAAAACTTACTATTGAATGGTATCACTGAACAGGAATTTATTCAAATTAAGTTTACCAGAAATAATCAACTTTGCGATGCAGTCCAAGAGAGTACTTGCACTTGGGCTTACTGGGAAAAAAAAAACACAAAACAAAACCAAACAAAAACCAAAAAACAAACCAAACCAAAAAAACAAACCCCAAACAGTATTAGTTTAATATTCTTCTCTAGTTTTTAAAGACTGTTAGGTATTCCATGCTTGTTCTCTTACAGGTTTGCACCTTCTTTCAGCTTTTACCATCTACAGGTTCAATAAGTCATAGATGAAAGCACTGACCAGTGCTAGAGTCAGGACAAACACCAGTAAACCTCTTCATGCACATTTCTGTTTTGCCAGTCATGCCTCACACTATTCCTCCGAGTATATATTTCCTAATACTTGAGGAGCCTTGCTCAGTTTGCTCTGGGAATGCCACAGGTACAGCGCCAAGAGCCTAACTGAAGTCAGGATATAGGAGAGAGCGACCATTGCTCCCTGACCCAAAGCCTGATACCCTGTGATTGATGGAAATTGGGTTGCTTGACACGATTTGTTCTTGATAAATCCACACTGGCTGCTAGCTATTACCCTGCTATCTCCTAGGAAGTGGTTGCAAATAGATTACTTGCTTATTTGTTCCAGTCTCTTTCCGGGAATTGAAATTATTCTGACTGATCTGCAATTCCTTGAATTTCATTAGGCCCAGATGACTTGAAAATATGTAACTTATCTACGAAGCCTCGTTTCTGTTCATGTTCTTTCCTTACTCTAGCCTGCGTTCTTATCCCTTCATGCTCGTGTTAATTGTGTTAGCCCACTGATCACAGTTAACCTTTTCAATAAAGGCTGAAGAAAAATCATTACACATTTAAGAATTCTCAGTGCCAGCTGTTAACTTCCTCCTACAATGAGCAGTGAACAAATTCTTTCCTTCATCCTCCGTGTCCTCCTCACTGTACTTATGATGTCTACTTAGTGCCTTTATGTTCTTTGAGAAGAACATCTCTATTTGTGCCTTGGCCTTCCAGTTTTGTCCCCATATGAATTCCCTTTCTATTTGCCCTTTATAACTTGACCTAGTTTCCACCCTTCTGAGCAATCCTCCTGCAGTTTAAGCTCATTAGAGAGCTCCTGATCTAACCAAGTTGGTCTCTTATTACACATTTTACCTCTTCTCTGGATTCTGGTCCTATCTCCTACTACATTTTGAACCTCGAAGCACATTCAGGACACCATAAAACAGAAGGCAATACCTCCTCCCTCTTCTTTTACCCATTCTTCCTGAGGAAGTTTTTCATTTCTCAATCAGCATTCAGCTCAAAGATCCTGATGTGCCATTTAAACTGCAGGTTTGATTTTGCATTAATACTTGCATGACACTAAAACATAGTCCCATTTAGTGCCCACGCTTTAAGCATCTGTACACAAAAAGCTAAATACATTCATCAGATAGCCAACTATTTTCTTCTGTGTCCCTCCTAAAATCCAAGCAGCAATATCTCTATTTTACAATTTACCTTTCATTTTTTAGACCCCTGTAAGGTTTTAACTGGGAATAAAAACTTCTCACAAGCTAGCAAGACTTTAAGCACAATAATTCTGTCACCATCTTTCATCCCCTTTTCCAAGAGGTCACCGTGAACCTGCCTCTCTTCACACAGCAGGTCCCCACAGTCTCCAGCAGCCATCCAGCCATCTCAATCCACCCATCTACGAGGATCAGTACCTTGTTTCTCCTTACTGAAGGCCTGGCTTTAAGGACATCCTCCTGCTCACTATGTCCCACTTTCTATTTAAATGCTGTTTTATGAACCCTTCCAGCCCAAACCCTCGTTCAGCCCTGCTCCCTGGTGTCTCATTCACTGAGCCACCCATGAACACAAGCTAGTGCTACCCCGCTCTCTCCCACTCAGGCTTCCCTGTCAACTTAATTACCAGCCAAATTTGCTCACCCACGAGGATGACGAACTTGCTAAAACAGGTCTCCCCGCAAATTCTCCTCTTCGCTTCCCTGTACAACAGCTGAACACATCCTAGGCCCCGTCAGCTACCCCAGGAGCTTTCACAAGTCCTTGTTATCATGACAGGCAGCCAGCTGGTTAGTTCAACAGTGACACTAGTGCAGTGAAGGATGCCACTGTCCTTATTTCTGAGGAGGTTACTATCACCCACCTCAAAAAAAAGACTGTTACCAAAGCCCAGACCCTGCTATCCACTGAATTCCTTACTGATCCCACCCTTAGCCCTACACTCACATATAGATATATTTCAATATATATAGGGCAGTGGAACCGTTGCCCCAACTTGAGCCTCCCCGAGGAACAGGAAAGCCCAGGGGACAGGAAAGCGTACTCTTACTCGCTTACCTTCATAGGCTGGAGTTGCATCCTCGTGATCCTTGAAGGGTCTACCACTGGCTTGGGGCGCCTCAGCGTGTCTAGAATATTCTGCCATTGAGGTGGCAGGCCCACAAATTTGCCCTCCTTTGGGTCAAACGAAGTGTGGACACGGTGCTCAAAGTTCTGTGGAGCTGAGATCTCCGGGCGTTTCTTCTTCTTCTTGCGGAACATGTTGCCTGAATCAGAGAAGGCGATGCCATCAGTGCTCTTGTATGTCTAGGTTCGATATGCCCAATCAGCAATATCGCATCTCTATTATTGTAGTTAACGACATTGTATTAAGAACATTCTCTAGTGACAAGCACTTCAGAGTTGATCACTCTAGCTGTTTTTACAGAAGAGGAAATAGGGGCAACAAGAGAGCAGTGACTTGCTCAGGACCACCTAGCAGGTCAGTGGCTGAGCTGCGATGTCTAGTGACCGCTTGAGTGTTCTGCCCACAGTGAAGCAGTGCTCCTATTTCAGAAAAGACACAGACACCTCTTATATCTATGAACTCCTACCATGGGCTTCCTGTATTTCTATAAACGTTTATGTCAGGCAACGTGAATTTAAAATACATATGAGATACACTTTGATATTTTACAGGCTTGTACCCAGGTTAAGTGGCTTTGGGGTCCAGCCAGTTACAGTCTTGATTCCACTACAAGCCTGGAATGAAGGGTGGTCACAAACAGGGCTCGGGTTGTCTTCTCAGTGGTTACTCCAAGTCAGTAATACACATTTGGTTCTCCTTTAAGGACAACAGAGTTGTTGCCAAAGGAAGAGCTGCTCAAGAATGATTTTTGGATCTCAGTTTTTTGAGCTTTCTTTGCCAGAGGGCTTGGGGGAGAGAGAGGAGGTGGTAGGTGGAAATCAAACTCTGTCAGCAGGTAGCTGAAGAAGCTAAAATTAAAATCTAAGATTCCTTTCCCTTGGGGGCTGAGACAGTTTGTGTGAACAGCCATTACACTTGCAAAAAGCCAAAACCAGCTAACACTTAAATATACCCAAACACAAGAGACATTCAAAATCTGAATTTAGACTGTATAGCCAAAAAGAGATGTAGAAAGACAGAAAGCCAGAAGTTTTACATCTTTTTGAAAATGGGCAGATATGAAGGAAAAGGAAGAACAGGAGCTCCGCACGCAGTCACAGAGGTGGGAAAGCTTGAATAACGGGAGGACTGCGATGGACAGTCACAACCTCTTCACGGAAGACAGGGAAGAGAGGGGGAAGTTACCCTTTCCATGAAACAGGAGCTCAGAGGTAGGGAGATTTTCTATGGAGAGCCAGGTTTTTCACAGTGGACAGTGGTGAGAGTCAGAGATGACAGGCATAAGTCAAAATGAGAGGTCCTGACTGGATAGAAGGAAAAACTTTGTTGTGAGCAGGAGAGCCCAGCGTAGGAGCAGGATGCCCAGACAGGCTGTGCAGTCCTCATCCTCCGAGGTTTTCAAGAGCAAGCCCTGCGCAACCCGGTCTGGCCCTCAGAGCAGACCCTGCTCCAGAGCTCATGCCTCCTCTCCACGATGCTTTCTGTCCATGCACAGGATGAACTGCGCAATGAGCGCCAGAAGAAGGGTGAGACAAAGCAGAGACCTGGTGCCACAACTTTTCAGGTAGTTCAGTGCTAAAGCTCTCTAGCTTGGGAAAAAGCTGCACAGATTTCTTTAAGGCAATTAACATCCACCCATAGGGAAAAAAAAGGTTTATATGATCTTCCTTTTCTACTGACAACTTTAATACTAGCATTTGCCTCTCACTAATATTGCTTATAGAGTGATGAACACTACCTCTTCCTTGACATCAAGTAGAGGATTTTTGTCACTTGATCTTCAACTTTGTAGTCATCACTCTTCCCCTGTACAGGACCTCAGCTTCCAACTATTTGTGCTGAACAAATATTTACAAGGGTCAGAGACACAGAACACATACAGAAAAAAACACATTGTGGTGTGGACTTGAACACACCTCTAGAGGACACTGGTCTTGAAAATCAGCAGACCTCATGCTTTCTTCCTCACAGTGAAATATCTGTCAAACATTTTCCAGGTTGTTCCACTTAAAACTTGTCTGGGGAGCAAAGTGCAGCCACCAAGTGAACAATGACTTTGCTTCCTAGTACTAGACCAAGATCCTGAGAATGCATACACCCTGGCTTAAAATTTGGTTACCGTGACCCTGTATCCCTACTGGGGTGGGAAGGGTTGGTTTGTCACAGAAGGATCTTTGTGCTACCTAAACCCCCAGCCATACAGTCCACCCTTGTTGAAATACAGACTTCACGCACTGACAATGCCCATTGCAATACTGTGTCCAGAAACCTCTTGAAAAAGAAAGCAAAAGGTGAGGCAACTAAAAAACTTACAAAAGAGGCTGGAAGCAACTGCTCTGCCTAGGAGAGGTTTCGCAGCCAGAATAATCTTTGCTTAGAATATGTTCCAATGCAAACCCAAACGCATCTTAATGGAGAGCTTATGGGAAGAGCCTCTGTGCTCCGGGTCTGTATTGCAGCTGCTCAAACACAGTGATTCATCTCAAAGGCCTCTTAGGTGCTGCAGATTAACTAATCATCGAGACTAAAGTCACAGGGCAATTCCTTAAGGAAAAGAGTGCAGACAATCCTGGAAAGGAAAGCTATTCTAACAGCTCACGGTGTTAGTACTGTTCAAACCAACAGCTGGTGCTGCCGAGGAGCTTTCACAGCCCCCAAGGAAAGCAGGAAGTCTATCTGTAGTATTGGATCAAGTGATTCAGTTCTGAATTGTTGACTACCTGTCAGTTGTGACAGCTACTTCATCCACCAGAACAGGGGCATTTCCAGACACAGCGATGTTACTATTCTAACCACTAATCTTTCCTTCTCCCGCTCCTGCTCACACAGCTTCATTCCTCATCTCATCTTCATAATGAGAAGATATTCAGGGCTTAGCACACAGGGTCTTTCAAGTTTGCTTTTGAACTGCTTCAGGTGGCAAGGGGTCCTGCAAAATATGGTGTTACAAACGCCACAACCACTAGCGCTTGTAGTATCAATTGTTTTCTGAACATTTCAATCATCTCCCCATAAGGAGAATTTTTCCAACTAAACTACTTCAAAATACAAATTTTTAAAGCCCAGGTGATATTTTGGCCCCAAATAGAACAGTGGCTCTATGCCAGCATATCAGCTTGCATAAGCATAAACACTACATTAGTGTATTTACATTAAATCACTATACCTGTCAGCCAACACCTGCACTACACTGAGATCCTATATACAAAAGCATGCTTCCTAAACCCAGAAAGAAGCACCTACTGAGTTCATGGTCAATTTTAGGGTGACTAGCTGACATGGGCTGCATCTACCGTACTGTCTTATAATAGACATCTTAAAAACAACAAAATGTAATCAGCTCCAAATACAACATGCCCCTGGGTATCCAGTGACATTTGCTTTATACAGTCAGCATCAATCTCTGATTATAAAGACATTGGCATATCAGACAGGTGGTTTAAAGGTACACTGCATTAAGAACAAATGAAATTCATACACTATAAATAGTTATCTGAAATCCAATGGATTGCAATAATCTGTGTAGGTTTTGCATTTCACTGAGAAGGTCTGTATTTAACCAGTCTCCTTTCACTTTGTGGTTTTCATGCAAGAGCTATTTACTTGTATTTCCACTACCCAGCTAAAGAATGTTTAAATAAAATACATAAAACAGGCCTTTTCTAATTCAGTAAGAAATTCATAAGAACATTTTATGCATATAAGATTTTGTAAATCAAGCCAAACCTGTATTTAAACGTAGACAGCATCCCTTTAATACAATAACACAAATACTGTGACACTGATTTTATAATAATCTACTAGACTTTACTCTTTCATTCACTGCTGACAACTATACTGTAAGAAATGTCACAAACATAAATAATAAAAGTCACTACCACAAGACAAAAGCAGTCGGAGATTGAAATTCTC